>NC_079173.1:43441118-43508618 GCF_947568905.1 Ostrea edulis
GGTAAAAATTTGCATATGTGTAAAATTTACACTTGGGTGCCTGTGAAGAGGACTTTGATAGCGTTCATGCATAAACACGTACAGTAGTTACGATAAACAGACAATAATCTAACTCGTATCAATTAGTCGCTGTCAGCTTTTGTCTGCAAGTTAACATGTATTTCGCGGGGAAATAACGCGTAGGAATCTAATTAATTTAATTTCCATAATGATGAAAATATAAACTTTAATCGTGCAATTTTATTTAAATTAAACTTGGGAGACAGCAGGCGGAAAAATACGAGTTTCTAATAATTTATTTCCCTGTCTTAGAAGATTCAGTTTAACCTTCAGTGTGATTGCTTTCACGTAATGCAAATTTATCGACAATCCAAACATGTTTTATAACACTACACCTACTGATCATAGAAGTTTTCCCAGCGCAATATTTTTTGGGACTTGTACCCAAATACACTCGAATAGCTATTATGCACTGAATATATTTAAAAATGCAATACTGGATTATTTTCAGGAAATGGATTTATTAAAAATGCAATACTTTTAATCATTTACAGGAAATTGCACCAGCCGCTCAAGCAGAGTCGATGGCGAGGGAATAAGTGCTCTTTGGTTTTGGCGGAGAACGGTGACACAGTTTTGAGAACATTATTCCGTGTGATTCCTCGTGACGTTCTCAGAACCAGAACTCGATATTGATTTATATCAACAAGTTTAAAATTTCCTTTGTTTTTAAAAACAGACACATTCTGTGTACTCTGTTGTTTTATTAAGACAGCCTTGATTGTTTTATATATACACTCGTCACCGAACGCTCAAAATTTTACTTTACGATATTTTTGTTAGTAATTTGCCTGTATATATTGTATATTTTTCTATGATTATGATGAATATACCTAAAGGAATTCTGATTAAAGACAAATCTTAATTATCTGTGTATTGGTGTTATGGTGATACGACAGGGGTCGTGTAGAGGCATGGTTCCAAGGTATAAATAGATTGCATGCGATTGAAGTGTTTCATCTATCGACATAGTCTTGGAACAATACAAACTTTTAAAAAAAAAAAAGACCCGATATATTGCTGACAGCATTCACATTTATTGAGTCAATGCGAAGGACACAGACCGAGACTGGACTTTAAATGCCGTCACTCGTTGTGGAGTTTTGGTAATAGAACACTGCGATTATTAGAGCTTTTGTTGGTTATTGCGATAGAGTAACACACATCCATTCATTTTATTCGCTAAAACCACAATGAAAGTGGTAGAGAAATTTCATGTATTAATACAAATTATGTCAGAGGAATGAATATAGGTATGAGAATAAATATAGTGAAATACATGCAGTACCCACATGTAGGAGAGAAGAGAACTGAATAACATAGTGAAATACATACACACATGTAGGAAAGAAGAGAACTGAATAACATAGTGAAATACATACACACATGTAGGAGAGAAGAGAACTGAATAACATAGTGAAATACATACACACATGTAGGAGAGAAGAGAACTGAATAACATAGTGAAATACATACACATGTAGGAGAGAAAAGAACATCACTAATTACCACCCGTTGTTACGTACCAGGTTAACTTGCCAAGGGAGGTAGGGGGGGGGGGGGGGGGGGGGGGGGGGGGTGAGTCCCAGTTCCTCCACAGCTCTTCGCCACATACGTGTACATGCTTGTATAATTCTTTCTTTAGATAGTAAAATTCCAATCGTCAGGTCAAAACCTGTCGTAAATTTTATAAAGCGGAAACGCTAGATCAAATCCTGCTGTCATAAATTCTACTGAAGTGGGCAGACACAGATCCGGGTTATCCGCTTCTCTTCAAGAATGACCGAAAATGTTGAAAATGATCACAGAGGAGACATTTCAAGACCTAAACTCCACGAGGGCTTCACCCCTGGATCCAATCAATGGGGGCCTAAGGCGGCCCCAAGACCCCTTGCCTCATAAAATTGCACCCCCACCCCCCCCCCCCCCCCCCCCATTTCAATTTCTGGATCCGCTCCTGGTTGAGACCTTGTATCGCTATATTCTTTCATCGTCGTCTAAAAAAATTATATCAAAAACTCCATAACATATTTTCCACTATACTTCTGTCCAAACTTACCTCCAAACATCCATTAAAGGGACTGGTTCACGATTTTTGATAAAAATATTTTTCATTTTTTTATGTTAAGCATTAAAAATATAACTCATTTAATGTTGACAGCCAAAATTTTGACCTTCTGAATGCAAGAATAAAAGCAATATTTTAGCCTTGAATTTGTGTTATGAAAACAAAGACTCGGGTCTTTTTATGTATGTACAAACAAACAAGTGAAAAATTGATTTTGTAATGTAAAGCATCTTAATTTTGCGTAGTCGCAAATTTTAACATTTAGATGACACATTTTACCCCAAAAATACTTGAAATGTGAAAGATATAATAAACTTTGATCGATATTCATTTCTGTTGAAAATTTCGTAAACAATAACATACCGCAATCTTTGTTTACAAAACAAATGATAAACTCTCCAAAATGAGTTTCTGTGATAATGTATAACCTTAATTTCTATGTGAAATCTTTTAAACACATTAGACAGTAGATTTTGATAATTAAAAGAGAAAAAGAAAATTTTGGGGGAAATCGTGAATCTCCGCCCCCACCACTAATAGCGAAGTGTAATAACAGTGTGTTATATTTATTATATTAGTGATGGGGGTGGGGATATATATATTTAACACTCTGTTATTACACTTCGCTATTAGTGGTGGGGGCGGGGATATATTTAACATTCTGTTATTACACTTCGCTATTAGTGGTGGGGGCGGGGATATATTTAACACACTGTTATTACACTTCGCTATTAGTGGTGGGGGCGGGGATATATTTAACACACTGTTATTACACTTTGCTATTAGTGGTGGGGGCGGATATATATTTCACACACTATTATTACACTTCGCTATTAGTGATGGGGCGGGGATATATTTAACATTCTGTTATTACACTTCGGTATTAATGATGGGGCGGGGATATAATTAACACACTGTTATTACACTTCGCTATTAGTGATGGGGCGGGGATATATTTAACACACTGTTATTACACTTCGCTATTAGTGATGGGGCGGGGATATATTTAACACACTGTTATTACACTTCGCTATTAGTGATGGGGCGGGGATATATTTAACACACTGTTATTACACTTCGCTATTAGTGATGGGGGCGGGGATATATTTAACACACTGTTATTACACTTCGCTATTAGTGGTGGGGGTGGAGATATATTTAACATTCTGTTATTACACTTCCAAATTAATGATGGGGCGGAGATATATTTAACACACTGTTATTACACTTCGCTATTAGTGGTGGGGGCGGGGATATATTTAACACAATGTTATTATATTTCGCTATTAGTGGTGGGGGCGGGGATATATTTAACACACTGTTATTACACTTCGCTATTAGTGGTGGGGGCGGGGATATATTTAACACAATGTTATTATATTTCGCTATTAGTGGTGGGGCGGGGTTAATTTAACATTCTGTTATCACACTTCGCTATTAGTGGTGGGGGCGGGGATATATTTAACATTCTGTTATTACACTTCGCTATTAGTGGTGGGGGCGGGGATATATTTAACATTCTGTTATTACACTTCGCTATTAGTGGTGGGGGCGGGGATATATTTAACATTCTGTTATTACACTTCGCTATTAGTGGTGGGGGCGGGGATATATTTAACATTCTGTTATTACACTTCGCTATTAGTGGTGGGGGCGGGGATATATTTAACATTCTGTTATTACACTTCGCTATTAGTGGTGGGGGCGGGGATATATTTAACATTCTGTTATTACACTTCGCTATTAGTGGTGGGGGCGGGGATATATTTAACACACTGTTATTACACTTCGCTATTAGTGGTGGGGGCGGGGATATATTTAACACACTGTTATTACACTTCGTTATTAGTGGTGGAGGCGGGGATATATTTAACACACTGTTATTACACTTCGCTATGAATGATGGGGCGGGGATACATTCTCAAAAACAGATTAACTTATGAAAGATGCTCTGTCGTAGTCCTGATAGGAGTTATGAGATTGATCGCTGTTCGTTATCTTCACCTTTATAGGAGTTATGACATTGATCGCTGTTCGTTATCTTCACCTTTATAGGAGTTATGAGATTGATCGCTGTTCGTTATCTTCACCTTTATAGGAGTTAGGAGATTGATCGCTGTTCGTTATCTTCACCTTTATAGGAGTTATGACATTGATCGCTGTTCGTTATCTTCACCTTTATAGGAGTTGTGAGATTGATCGCTGTTCGTTATCTTCACCTTTATAGGAGTTGTGAGATTGATCACTGTTCGTTATCTTCACCTTTATAGGAGTTATGAGATTGATCGCTGTTCGTTATCTTCACCTCTATAGGAGTTATGAGATTGATCGCTGTTCGTTATCTTCACCTTTATAGGAGTTATGAGATTGATCGCTGTTCGTTATCTTCACCTTTATAGGAGTTGTGAGATTGATCGCTGTTCGTTATCTTCACCTTTATAGGAGTTATGAGATTGATCGCTGTCCGTTATCTTCACCTTTATAGGAGTTATGAAATTGATCGCTGTTCGTTATCTTCACCTTTATAGGAGTTATGAGATTGATCGCTGTTCGTTATATTCACCTTTATAGGAGTTATGAGGTTGATAACTGTTCGTTATCTTCACCTTTTTAGGAGTTATGAGATTGATCGCTGTTCGTTATCTTCACCTTTTCAACTAAGTTATGAAAGAAATGACAGCGGATTTTGGGTTGTATGTCCAAGCAATGTGATTGCTGCCATGTTTTATTTTCATCCAAGCGTTCTAAGAAGAAAAGGACATTATTAAAAACTAAGCAAATCACTTCAGAGGGTGTTATTGTACAGCAAAACACGCTTTTAACGAACCCCCTTATTGATAACGAATTCACACTTATTGTGAAGTGATAGTTATTTCAATATGAGAGGAAAATTACGAAAATTGTATTGGATATGATAAAGTTTGGTCATAACGATCTACTTAGGAGGTTCGCTATAACCGTGTTTTACTGTATAATGAAGTTTGGTTATAACTAATTGGGTTTTTTTATGGCCCAAGAGGTTAGCTAAAATCTAGATTTACTGTACCGCGGGCCTAGGAGGTTTGCTATAACCGTGTTTTACTGTATAATGAAGTTTGAGTACAAGGTTTTTTTTTTAATGGCCAAAGTGGTTCGATAAAACCTAGTTTTACTTTACTGTTGGCGTAGAAGGTTCGCTATAACCGTGTTTTACTGTAAAATGAAGGTTGGTTATAACGATTTTTTATGGCTTAGGAGGTTCGCTATGTCTGTGCTTTACTGTACCGCTAGCCTAGGTTTGCTATAACCTAATTTTACATAATGAAGTTTGATTATAACGAATTCTTTTTCTATGGCCTAGGAGGTTCGCTATATCGTTCGCTATATCCGTGCTTAACTGAACTGCTGGCCTAGGAGGTTCGCCATACTCTTATTTTACTGTACTGCTGGCCTAGGAGGGAAGTTCGCTATAACCGTATATTACTGTACCGCTGGCCTAGGAGGTTCGCTATACTCGTATTTTACTGTACTCCTGGCCTAGGAGGGAGGTTCGCTATAACCGTATATTACTGTACCGCTGGCCTAGGAGGTTCGCTACAAACTAGTTTTACTGTACCGTGTATTTTTCCTTTACGTGATACGGACAGTCTGTGTGGTGCTTTTATTTCACATCTCACCACCAAGGCACAGTTTGAGTTCAACATTATTTGTTGTGTGATGTGTTTTATTTGCTGTGGGATGTATTTTATTTGTTGTGTGATATGTTTTATTTGTTGTGTGATATGTTTTATTTGTTGTGTGATGTGTTTTATTTGTTGTGTGATATGTTTTATTTGTTGTGTGATGTGTTTTATTTGTTGTGTGATATGTTTTATTTGTTGTGTGTTTTATTTGTTGTGTGATGTGTTTTATTTGTTGTGTGATATGTTTTATTTGTTGTGTGATGTGTTTTATTTGTTGTGTGTTTTATTTGTTGTGTGATGTGTTTTATTTGTTGTGTGATATGTTTTATTTGTTGTGTGATGTGTTTTATTTGTTGTATGATGTGTTTTATTTGTTGTGTGATATGTTTTATTTGTTGTATGATGTGTTTTATTTGTTGTGTGATGTGTTTTATTTGTTGTGTGATGTGTTTTATTTGTTGTGTGATGTGTTTTATTTGTTGTGTGTTTTATTTGTTGTGTGTTTTATTTGTTGTGTGTTTTATTTGTTGTGTGATGTGTTTTATTTGTTGTGTGTTTTATTTGTTGTGTGATGTGTTTTATTTGTTGTGTGATGTGTTTTATTTGTTGTGTGATGTGTTTTATTTGTTGTATGATGTGTTTTATTTGTTGTGTGATGTGTTTTATTTGTTGTGTGATGTATTTTATTTGTTGTGTGATGTGTTTTATTTGTTGTGTGATGTATTTTATTTGTTGTGTGATGTGTTTTATTTGTTGTGTGATGTGTTTTATTTGTTGTGTGATATGTTTTATTTGTTGTGTGTTTTATTTGTTGTGTGATGTGTTTTATTTGTTGTGTGATATGTTTTATTTGTTGTGTGATATGTTTTATTTGTTGTGTGATGTGTTTTATTTGTTGTGTGTTTTATTTGTTGTGTGTTTTATTTGTTGTGTGATATGTTTTATTTGTTGTGTGTTTCATTTGTTGTGTGATATGTTTTATTTGTTGTGTGACGTGTTTTATTTGTTGTGTGATGTGTTTTATTTTGTTGTGTGATGTGTTTTATTTGTTGTGTGTTTTATTTGTTGTGTGATATGTTTTATTTGTTGTGTGTTTTATTTGTTGTGTGATGTGTTTTATTTGTTGTGTGTTTTATTTGTTGTGTGATGTGTTTTATTTGTTGTGTGTTTTATTTGTTGTGTGATGTGTTTTATTTGTTGTGTGATGTGTTTTATTTGTTGTGTGATGTGTTTTATTTGTTGTGTGTTTTATTTGTTGTGTGATGTGTTTTATTTGTTGTGTGATGTGTTTTATTTGTTGTATGATGTGTTTTATTTGTTGTGTGGTGTATTTTATTTGTTGTGTGATATGTTTTATTTGTTGTGTGATGTGTTTTATTTGTTGTGTGTTTTATTTGTTGTGTGATATGTTTTATTTGTTGTGTGATATGTTTTATTTGTTGTGTGTTTTATTTGTTGTGTGATATGTTTTATTTGTTGTGTGATGTGTTTTATTTGTTGTGTGTTTTATTTGTTGTGTGTTTTATTTGTTGTGTGATGTGTTTTATTTGTTGTGTGATGTGTTTTATTTGTTGCGTGATATGTTTTATTTGTTGTGTGTTTTATTTGCTGTGTGATGTGTTTTATTTGTTGTATGATGTGTTTTATTTGTTGTGTGATATGTTTTATTTGTTGTGTGTTTTATTTGCTGTGTGATGTGTTTTATTTGTTGTATGATGTGTTTTATTTGTTGTGTGTTTTATTTGTTGTGTGATGTGTTTTATTTGTTGTATGATATGTTTTATTTGTTGTGTGTTTTATTTTGTTGTGTGATGTGTTTTATTTGTTGTGTGATGTGTTTTATTTGTTGTGTGTTGTGTTTTATTTGTGGTGTATTTTATTTGTTGTGTGATGTGTTTTATTTGTTGTGTGATGTGTTTTATTTGTTGTATGATGTGTTTTATTTGTTGTGTGATGTGTTTTATTCGTTGTGTGATGTGTTTTATTTGTTGTGTGATGTGTTTTATTTGTTGTGTGTTTTATTTGTTGTGTGATGTGTTTTATTTGTTGTGTGTTGTGTTTTATTTGTGGTGTATTTTATTTGTTGTGTGATGTGTTTTATTTGTTGTGTGATGTGTTTTATTTGTTGTGTGATGTGTTTTATTTGTTGTATGATGTGTTTTATTTGTTGTGTGATGTGTTTTATTCGTTGTGTGATGTGTTTTATTTGTTGTGTGATGTGTTTTATTCGTTGTGATATGTTTTATTTGTTGTGTGATGTGTTTTATTTGTTGTGTGATGTGTTTTATTTGTTGTGTGATGTGTTTTATTTGTTGTGTGATGTGTTTTATTTGTTGTGTGATGTGTTTTATTTGTTGTGTGATGTGTTTTATTTGTTGTATGATGTGTTTTATTCGTTGTGTGATGTGTTTTATTTGTTGTGTGATGTGTTTTATTCGTTGTGATATGTTTTATTTGTTATTTACTCAGCCAAACCGCCTTTAAAAATCTATAAAAATGACAATTCATCTCAATGCTCAAATTTGCGTTCATGAGGCCTTATATTTCTCGGGGGTAGCTCTTGTTTCCCCTCTCCTGCAGAGCTGCAGAGGGGGGAGGTATGGTCTTCTGCCCCCCCCCCCCCAACCCCCCCCCCCCTCCCCACTGAATCGCTGAATCGGCGTTTTGCGTCTCAGTAAAAGGTAAGGTTTCAGGATATATCTTGCACACATCAAACAGTATTAGCCATATTAGCCATACCCAGAATGCTCCCAGCGTACTGGAACTCGTACCGTCATTTGTCAAATTTTTGTGTTTAGATGTTCTTGTACAACCAAACTTCTCAGGTAAATATTCAAGCTTTGACAAAATATCATACGATTGAGATCAAACTTTAAAACGTCTGCAGATTCTGTTTCTGTCTCAATGCTGGTTTTCTGAATAAGTATGTAAAGCATTTCATGGTTGACAACACGTCCTTGCTTACATGAACGACCTTAGCTTCTATAGTGTATTTCGTTCAATGGAATTTGTAATCTTAGCCGCTGGATATTGTGAAAAGGACGGTGCTGAACCGTACCAACATTATCTTAATCTATGGTTTGAATGAGATGAAGATCAGCGCTTTTAGATAAGTTGAAAATGCAACAGTATTCGACATGTATAAACGACGCATGCACCAAACTGTCGCGAGATCATGCTGTTGTGTCTTATCATATTTTTTTTTCGATGTTGGAAACCAAGCCAAAATTTTGTCATTAAAATAAACTATGAAAAATTATGATTTCTGAAATTTTCGACAACTTATATTTAGCCATTAACGGAGCACTGGTCTATTCAACGCAAAGGAAAACGCAGATTTTCTAATGAATATTAATGAAAGAGGGACGTTTATGGCGATTGCGCGCAAGCGCAGTAAAATATGAAACGGCACGAGAGAAGAGGATTTCGTTTACAGATTGTCGCCGTATTAAAATGATTTCATGTTCAACAGAAAATTTAACCCCACCCCCTCTTAGTACTAGTAGTTCCCTCTTAGTACTGGTAGTTCCCTCTTAGTACTAGTAGTTCCCTCTTAGTACTAGTAGTTCCCTCTTAGTACTGGTAGTTCCCTCTTAGTACTGGTAGTTCCCTCTTAATACTGGTAGTTCCCTCTTAGTACTAGTAGTTCCCTCTTAGTACTGGTAGTTCCCTCTATCCTATTCTCCTAAATTTGAAGCATCTCACCGGTCTTATTGACATCTCTATATGAGTGAAAAATTCTCTCGAGAGACGTTAAACAAGATACAATCAACAGACATAATAATTAAATTCTCTGTACAAACATACGCACACACATGGACACACACACACACACAGAGAGAAAGAGAGAGAGAGAGAGAGAGAGAGAGAGAGACAGACAGACAGACAGACAGACATGGGCAAGTAATACAAACATCTCCAGTGGGGACAGACTTGTTTCCTGTACAGCTGGAAAAACAAGACAATCCTTGTAAGGACGCGCCGTGTTGTTGTGACCTGATACTAATGGGTTAATACAAGTGATGGGTGAATTATACATACAATAGTTAGGTTTATGACATTAGGGATGGGTGAATTATACATACAATAGTTAGATTCTGTGACATTTTGAAAGCTATACCCCCACCTCCACCCTCACCACATCAATTGACGTCTCAGTCTGATAACTTGGACACGGACTGACACAGTTTATTTGAAGTCTATGATATGTGTGATCTATCACAAACGTGGACATCTACCGTCTATCAATACTTGACGTAGATGGTTAGCCGTATTGATAAGGGGTATTTATAACCATTACCTGTGTATTTCCAACCTTAGCGTGTGACGTCATCGACAACAAACCCTCCCATTGGTTAGCTAAAAGTGTTCGCACAACATAACGGATTTTTCAATTTTAACTTGCTAAATTTTTATTAGTGTGTGTGTGTGTGTGTGTGTGTGTGTGTGTGTGTGTGTGTGTGTGTGTGTGTGTGTGTGTGTGTGTTAGATTATTTTTTTTCTCCAGTAGTTGTACATGTATTTATGTCAATGGATGTTTCTTTTTTAATTACAGTTAATTGTAAAAGTACATTTAAAAAGGGTGCTTATTTTCTCGGCCTTTACATGTAACACTATTTTGTAAGGTCAGATTTCATATAAAAAATCACGGATAAAACATGTGGATGCTTGTTATAAGAATATTTAATTCAATCTAGCTCTCCCTCATGATTTCCATGCTTAGATCTTTTTTCTTCTTATAAATGTCATCACTACAAAGATCATGGTGTTTGAATATGAAAATATATATTTATGTTAAAAAGATGCATTTGACATAGCTTGATCTATATAATGAAGTCCTGTGGGCCCAGATTATATATGATCTTGTGGGTCTCGGGCTGTGATTCTCTGGGACCCAGACTATGATCCTGTGTGGCCCGGGCTGTGATCCTGTGTGGTCCGGGCTGTGATCCTGTGGGATTCAGACTGGACGGACTTGCGAAATTACGAATAATTATATACATGTAGCAGTTCAAAGTACTAATGAACAATGATAGTACATTGAATAAGTACTAATGAACAGTGATAGTACACTGAATACTAATGAACAGTGATAGTACACTGAATAGTAATGAACAGTGATAGTACATTAAATACTAATTAACAATGATAGCACACTGAATAAGGGAAACTGTTTGCATTAGTATTCATTTTTTAAGAAAGCTAATATTTTTTTATGAGAGATAGGGCGTGTGTGGTTTACTTGTGAACGATTAGTGCACCTGGTATTGTGAAACCTATCTGATAAATATTGTACTCGCCTAAGTACTTTGTAATATGAATATTGTACTCGACTAAGTACTTTGTAATATGATAAACTTGTTTCATCAACAAACACACATCTAAAGAAAGCTAATATACTAGTATAGTTCATTAAACATATCCCAATACGTGTTTCCACTACGTGTGTACCAGTATCTGTATGTATTCCCCGGTGTCTTTGTGCGGACCTGGAACACCTTTATATTTACCTGCGAATATACCTCTTTGTGTTTAATGTTCCGTGGTGATTTCGAGTGCACCTGACACACATCAAACCCGGACGATTGCACAATCAACAGTAAGCCCAAATGGAAACCCCGAAAACGGGTTACGCAAATAAATATTACACACCTTAAGTAAAGATAAATGCCCCAATAAGCAGAGTAACATGCATTCAAGATAAGTAGATATTATGTAGATATATAGGTTTACAGCAAACTGACCGAGTTTTCTATTCATGTAATATTATTTATGACCCCCCCCCCCCCCCCCCCCCCCCCCGGTATCCATCCCGTATTCTCCTTTTTTCCCCTGTCTACTCCTTCAAACATACAGTCTAAATACGATTGTGTGATTTTAACAATACTATACTCTTCTGAGGAAAAAACCCTTCCTATTTACAACTTATAACTTGTAAAACTATCAAACAAAGAATCTAGTGATATAAAGAAAGGTTGCGAGTCAGCAAAGCTCGCTCATTCCGGACAAGTCACGCCCCTTCCGGTGGGAATGGTTGTAACATAACAGTACATATACATCACATACAACAGTGGACTAATGTCGATATAATTGTTTTCCTCAGGGGAGAAAATGATGGCGTGTGGAGATTACAAGTCCTTCAGTCAACACACATATAACCCTCATCGAAATAACCATGTGTTCTTTTCCTGGGGAGAAAATACCTCTCAAGGAAGGTTTAAAAGTCCCATCAGGAAAAAAAAAATAAAAACTGAGCGATTTTGTCCAAATCCCATAAAATTTTATTTTTTAGGTAGAAAATTTGATTTGCTATAGGAATATATTTTCTTTTAAAAAAAAAAAATAAAAAGAATTTAATTTCCTTTAGAAATACGTTTTTAAAAAACAAGAATAAACGTAACGACGATGGAAGTGACTTTTGTTTTTTATGCCTCACGTGTTCTGCCAACGAGCCTGTTTTTGTTAATGATTCTTCTACAGGTTCACCTTGTTAAAACTTTTACTTCCTAGTAGATAGTACAGTGCGATCGAAATGCGTAACTAGGTAGTCCGCCACTCAAAAGGCGGGAAGGATTACCAACTAAGATACTACCAAAAATTATTAAATTTGTTCAAAATATTCAACCAAAGGAAGTTATACTAAGCGATCCCACGACCCCCCCCCCCCCCCTCTCCCACCCCCAACCGATCCATCAACTACCGAAATATTGTTAAAATATCAATGTGTGTGGCGTGGGGATCGTCGGTCGTCCAGTAGAACCATTCAATACACGGGGCTTCTGTCTCACTACATCAGGATACCTAACCGGGTTTTAAATTTCTTACAGCATTATCCACATGTCAAGACGATTTTAAACAGATTCCCAAATATTACAAAGGTTCTGAAGGTTTATAACGGTTACAATCTAATCAACGTGGCGATGTATAACTACCATTAGTCTGATTATAGCGGTCTTGACCTAAAACTGGATACAACAATGGGAATTTCACAATGCTTCAATACTTATAGGGGTGTGAAAGAACTGGGGTGACGTTTTGTATGTCCTACAAGGATTAGTGCTAAGGAACACAGGCTATACACACAAACATCAAACGTGCGTAAGACTGTAAAGCGCCTTCGTAGCGGGGTCACACAGAATTCCAACCAATATATGGCTCCGTTAATTCAGTCATGGAGAATTTGCATTCTTTGAGCGGTTTACACAGAGAAAGCGTTTTAGATAAATTATTAAACAGATGTATTCGTGTAATTTACATTTCAATGTTTTTTACCTTCAATATAATTATATAATTTATCAGGTGAAATGATAATGTCAATATTATGCGGATTAATCTAGATAAATATACTGTATTCTACAACTATTCTAACGGCTGGGGTTATTCCGACAAAAATGAAAGTAAAATGTAGATATAAAAAAAGTAAAAGAATTGAAAATACATGAGGGTATGAAGAGCAGCTTCTCATGATCGAAATGACAACTGAACGCGCTTCTTGAAGTATGTCGACATAAAGCGTCGCATTTCATGCCCTCATGAATTTTCGAAAATGAAATTTATTTCTTAAATGAACACATGTATCTACAAGTTTAACAAGATTTATAACCTTAGTATACATAGTATCATAACCAGTATCCTTTAATTTACATGTACATAGAATATTGACATTTCGTATCCTAGATAACTTAATTACAGCTGTAAAGGACATTTCCAAGGACGATTGTACAGCTCCACATCCTAATTCAAGCGAACGTCAATTTTAACATCACCTACTTTAATTTCAAAATCTAATGATATCAAACGTACGTTAATTTTAACATCACCTACTTTAATTTCAAAATTTAATGATATCAAACGAACATTAATTTTAACATCATGCACCTATTTCAATTTGAAAATTTAATGATATCAAACCTACGTTAATTTTAACATCATGCACCTATTTCAATTTGAAAATTTAATGATATCAAACGTACGTTAATTTTAACATCACCTATTTCAATTTGAAAATTTAATGATATCAAACGTACGTTAATTTTAACATCACCTACTTTAATTTGAAAATTTAATGATATCAAACGTACGTTAATTTTAAACATCACCTACTTTAATTTGATAATTTAATGATATCATCTACTTAATAAGATTTTAAGCCCGTTTTGTTTATTTTTTTGTTGTTTGCTTTTTGAAACACCCTGTGTGTATATCAGTAGAAGTCGGTGTTAACTACTAGAAGAAAACTATACACAATTAGCAAATAATCCCATTGGAGAATGGAAGTTGCGACATTTCAATCGGCAGAAACTGGCATCAAATTTCTCATTAATTGTAAAATTATTAAATCCGTAAGCTCTTCTTAAAATTTCACGGTATATACAACACAAAGTAGGGGAAATAATAGGAAATCGTGATCGCCAAATATCTTATTTCTAATCTTTTATTTGATAGCCCTCACGGGGTGACTCGGTCGTCAAAACAGGGAAAAGTGTTTCCTAACGATGCTACAACCACACGAGATTTATAACGTTCGTGTTGACTTACAAGTCTTTTCATATAAATGTGGAAAGGTTCCAGCTGATTTAAAGCTTACCCGGGTAAAATAATCTTCTGTATGTCCAATTTAAATGTGTTTATCTGTCCGGCTGCCTGTCTGTCTACACGCCCGTCTGTCTGTCTGTCTGTCCGTCTGTCTGTATACACGTTCGTCTGTCTGAAGGATAATTAATTTGAAATCATCCCCTAGCCATGTTAAATGCATAACATCTAAAACAAAAAAATCTTCATAGAAGTCTGAAATGATATTGGGTCGGGGTTCAGATTCAAGGGTAGTCAACTAGCATAATATATGTATAATGGGGGAAATATATCTAAAATTGTGAAAATGCTTTGAATACCAAATATATATATATATATATATATATATATATATATATATATATAAAAGCACAAAAACCCAACAACACCCTACTTTCTTAAAGTGTCGGATCTGAGAAGATACAAGGCCAGTAAAGAAATTTATAAAAGCACTGAAAAGGCCACGACACTGTTGGTTATTTAAAACTCAAATTTTCGACGCAACCCGCGTCTTTATCAAGAGACATAAATTACATAAACAAATAACACACAAAAACGACAAGTATCGATAAACTACATTGGTGAGAAGAGTGATACACTATTGTACTGAGTGATAAAAATGGTGGTGGTTACGTTGTAAAACGTGTTTACTGACTATGGTTTAGAGAGTTTGTACCATGGTCGGGTCGGGATGAAAATAAAATTATTCTTGAAAAATTACAGAAATCAGAAAAATTTAGAGGGAAATCTTACAAAACAATGTGATTATGGAATAAAATGGTGGGAAGATAATGATATGGAGTGATTAAGTTCAAAACAATATTAGGTAGTCCGTACCATTGATGATTCGGATATGGTGAACAGCGAAAAATAATGATTGCCAGAAGAACACGATTAAACAACAAACAAAGTCAATCAAAGGACACTGATCTAGCATTAAAATCAACAATCGAATAGGTGAATGGGAGAGAAGTCTAAGGAATTCGATTGTTGATTTTAATGCTAGATCAGTGTCCTTTGATTGACTTTGTTTGTTGTTTAATCGTGTTCTTCTGGCAATCATTATTTTTCGCTGTTCACCATATCCGAATCATCAATGGTACGGACTACCTAATATTGTTTTGAACTTAATCACTCCATATCATTATCTTCCCACCATTTTATTCCATAATCACATTGTTTTGTAAGATTTCCCTCTAAATTTTTCTGATTTCTGTAATTTTTCAAGAATAATTTTATTTTCATCCCGACCCGACCATGGTACAAACTCTCTAAACCATAGTCAGTAAACATGCTTTACAACGTAACCACCACCATTTTTATCACTCAGTACAATAGTGTATCACTCTTCTCACCAATGTAGTTTATCGATACTTGTCGTTTTTGTGTGTTATTTGTTTATGTAATTTATGTCTCTTGATAAAGACGCGGGTTGCGTCGAAAATTTGAGTTTTAAATAACCAACAGTGTCGTGGCCTTTTCAGTGCTTTTATATATATATATATATATATATATATATATATATATATATATATATATATATATATATAATTCAATAAAAAAAGCAGGAAAATAAACAGTTCCAAAATATATTTAAATCACTATTAATTTGTATTCACCTGAGGATGGATGTTAAAATCCAGAAAGCGCTAGTGATTTAAATATATTTTGGAACTGTATATTTTCCTGCTTTTTTTATTGAATTATTTTGACTGTGTGATATCAACTCTTTCTATTTGGATTATATATATATATATATATATATATATATATATATATATATATATATATATATATATATGTATATATATATATAAATGAATAAAAAAAAATAAACTAAAAAATTCGCTCGTATACAGAAAGGCGTCAAATTCAGAGGTTCTGTGAAAATATTCCGTACCTCTGAACACCAGGCACAAAATCCAAATGCTTAGTCAAAATGAGTTTGGGATCTCGACAAACATCGGGAAACTTAAGGCCCGAGGTTGATAGTTTTAGACGTCAGGGTGATGGTTTTAGGCCCCAGGGTGATGGTTATAGGCATTATGGTGATGGTTATAGGCACGAGGGTGATGGTTTTAGGCATTAGGGTGATGGTTATAGGCACTAGGGTGATGGTTTTAGGCATTATGGTGATGGTTTTAGGCCCTAGGGTGTAGAAATAATGTTTTGAATAAAAGTACTTCTGAACACATCTAGCCCATGCAATGTTAAAATTAAGGAGAACTGCAACGTCAGAGTTGTGAAATATGTACGCTATCGCTATCACTCATCCAAGTAATCGGGTTCTCCTTATGTTTGTAAGGATCTTTATTTTGATTCGATAACGATCCTTAAAGACTTAACGAGATTCAATATTTACTTCTGTTGGCATTGAATTCACGGCGAATGCAGATTTTTATTTTTTTTTTTACAAAGGGTGGGGCGTGACCTGGGATTATCCAAGATGGTATCTTTTCCGCCCAAATTAGGATTACAAAAATCCAAAACGGCACAAAATGAGTTTTTAAAGAGAGCGGGTTGCAATATCTAGATCCGCCACTGACATTAACGACGGACCCCCCCCCCCCACCCCACCCCCCACACACACACTGAAATTAGCGACAGATCTGCTACTGAAATTATCGACAGATCCACTACTGACATTAGTGACAGATCCGCCACTAACATTAGCGACAGATCCGCCACTGACATTAGCGACAGATCCGTTACTGACATCAGATCCGCCACTGACATTAGCGACAGATCCGCCACTGACATTAGCGACAGATCCGTTACTGACATCAGATCCGCCACTGACATTAGCGACAGATCCAGATCCGCCACTGACATTAGCGACAGATCCGCCACTGACATTAGCGACAGATCCACTACTGAGCTAACGACCTGTAATTTGGTGACTGTTGAAGGCGATCATTGTAGTCCTCACATTTTTAATTTGCTGTGGGTGCGTACCGCTCACTCCTATCTCCTACAACCACAAAGTGCAGTATTTCATAAAAACGGATGCAGAGGATAGACGCAGTTTTCAATGGCGTTGTTTACTATTTAGTTCAAGTCTCGAAAGTTTTTTTTTTTTTTTTTATATTTTTTTTTTTTTAAACATACACACAGTATATATATACATACATTCTGCAAAGAAACTTGTACAAAATGTTTATAAGAACTATCAGAGGTATATGTATATATTATTTTCTGAGAGAGAGAGAGAGAGAGAGAGAGAGAGAGAGAGAGAGAGAGAGAGAGATGAGTTCAGTCATTATTTAATATATTTTAAAAGGGTACATATATATTGAAATTTATAAAAAAGATAATTTTCAAACAAAAAAATAAACAACAACAGCAAACAAACACTCAATGAAATAATTGATTCCAGCGGTTCCAGCAGGTGTCAAACAAATCTTTTTCACCATTTTTATATGCAATATGTCTTTGAGTTTCATAAAATGTGTTCATTAGCGATATCACAACATTTACATTCAGTGTCTTCCCTTTACACCTCATAGTATAGATATAATATTTCAGCCAAAGAACAAGATTATTTTGTATAGTTTTCTTTTCATCCAAAAATCCAAAAATAAAATTATTTTTTGTTATTGATATTTGAAGATTGGTCTTATGTTCAAAACAAACTTCAAATTCTCTTAAGAAATGCTGAGCACTATCACATTCCCAAAATAAATGTTCAATTGTTTCTTCTTCTATCTGACAGAATGTACAATTCTTATCATCTCTAATTTTGATTTTGAATAAGTATGAGTTTGAAGCTAAAATTTTGTTCAGAATTCTGTATTGAAACCACTGCAGTTTACAATTACTTGTAACTTTAAAGGGCAATTTGAAGATCATTTTCCATTCTGTGTCATTTAATTCAAATATTTCATTCCACTTTCTTTTACCAGTAGGTTCTGTGCTTCGCTTTGCGATATCGCCTAGACCTTGACAATTTACAGAGAATATTTTAATTCCCATCAATTATTGAAAACAAGGTGTCGAGACCTGCTGGAAGCTGAACTGAAATGAAATAAACGATTTCCTGCACGCATGTATACAGACTGAAAAAGAGGGAGACGATAGTAAAGAAGGCTAAGAAAGAGAGAAACGAAAGCATATGAAAGAAATAAAGCATTAAAAAATATATGTAATGACAACTAGTTCTTGTTACTCTTTTTTTTTTTAAATACAGGCAAGTGTCCTACTTGGTTATTTGTTTTGTCCAATATAAACCGGAAGATCATAGAAGGGGCATAAGTTCCAGAACAGCCTCGTATATATGATCGGAAATAGTATTCCCGGAAAGGAAGCTCATCGTTTCACGTTTGCTATTTTTTCCTCGATTTCGTCAAAGATGTCGAACAACACTCGCTTTTCTCCAATTTGTCCATACACACGGCCGTTGAAATACCAAGCTGATTTGACATTTTCGTTTTCCAACAACGTATTAATCAGCTGCCCATTAAGTTGAGTCACATCGTCACAGAGACGAATTCCATTCTGGGTGGTTTT
The DNA here is from genome assembly GCF_947568905.1 of Ostrea edulis. NCBI lineage: Eukaryota > Metazoa > Mollusca > Bivalvia > Ostreida > Ostreidae > Ostrea > Ostrea edulis. The sequence continues at coordinate 43,459,986 of NC_079173.1, forward strand.
TTTCACTGTTGATCGATGTTTCATGATTCTCGATTTTAAAGAATTCTTAGTAAGTTTCATAAGAATCGGTCGTTGATAACCTTTTCTGCCAGGAATTCTGTGAATTGCCATAATATCGTCGTCTGGTATTTCCACACCTGCATTTTCTTGAATGATGTTTTGTACCAATTCTTTGACGTTTTCCCCGGGTAATTCTTTCACTCCGTGAATTTTCACATTATTTTTCCTAGAATATTGACTATAAGTATATATTGTTGCCAGTGTTAGACATTTATTTGGACACGTGCTGGTATGTATATGCAATATTTAGTAGTTCGTAAAACTGGTGGACATTGAGTGAGTAGTATTCAGATATTTCTCCTATTGCATTCGTCGGATGATTAGCAGTCTTTCTGTAGCCACCGTACATATGAACTATGGCTTCTCAAAATACCAGATCAAATAAGTCTGCAAATACCAGCAGAACGAAATCGGTGAATACAAGTATAAATGAACAAGAAAAACAATCCGGCAATAGCGATGTCTTACAGAATATACAGGCGGATCTAAAATCCCTCAAAGAAAATGTTGGTAAGACAGTAAACATTGATGATATTAAAAACATTGTTGGGTCAATTGTCAGAGAAGTTATGTCTGACCATAAGAAAGAGATGGAAATACTTATCGAGGAAAAGCACAAAGTTCTTATGGACATTATAGATTCACAAAGGTCCGAGATCGAGGGTTTAAATGACCAAATACATGTGATGTCTGTGGGAAATGATGAACTGAAGAAGTTAGCTAGATCAGCGATGAGTAAGGCCAACTGGAATGAACAATATTCTAAGTCTCGAAAGTTATCTTTCGCCAGATACCATATTCTCCATCGTCATCTTCCCATATTGATGTGGTTTGTTTCACATTCCGTCGAGAATTTTTCGAGACGTCACCAACTACTTTATAGCTATGCTTAGCGCTCAGCGTCCGTGCCCGACTGGTTAGAGCACCCAATCTAATTGAAATTAGATGTTAGATCCGCTTGCATACTCGCTACACAAACATCTAACAACATCCCGTAGAGGGTCACGTCAGAGGTCAAATTCGATTGACCAATGAAATCACCGCTGGCAAAATCATTGAATGTTTGTTGAAGCCGATAAGTCTAGAGTGATACCGAATTTGACCTCTGACGTGACCCTCTATGGGATGTTTTTAGATGTTTGTGTAGCGAGTATGCGAGCGGATCCAACATCTACTTTTAATTAGATTGTAGAGCACCCCACTCAAAATCACACGGCCTCTCACCTCTGGTTGGCGCGGGTTCGAATCCTACTCACGCCATTAAGTGAGAAAGTTTTCCAGTTTATTTTCGGAAGGTAGGTGGTCTCTTCCCAAGTACATTGTATCTGGGTTCTCTCCTCCACCAATAAAAACTGGGCGCCACTAAGTAACTGAAAAATTGTTGAAAACAGCAATCAATCAATCAATCAATCTAACCACTCGACCACGGAGACCGAGGGAGGCTACTGACAAATAAGGGGATTCGTCAATATCGTTTAAGGAGGTATGCTACACCAAGGAAATTTGATATGGCTGAAAAGTGGAGGATATGTACAACAATTTTTTTTAAAATTAAACTTTTAAATCTACTTTATTTAGTCAAAAAACGCAGTTTTAGTACAAAGCCGTTTAAAAAAGATTTAAAACCCCTGCTGGACTCGAACCCGCAATCTGTACAGTTCAGCAATCGATGTGCTAACCTACTGAACTACTCAACTAGGCGATGATTTTGAAATGAATAGGCAAATATTGCTGATATTTATATTTTCATCCATCTTTTCAAAGGAAGTCAGCCATTATGACGATGTAGAGCACCTCCTTAAAAGTGAATAGCATTACATAGTACACCAATAACAATATCTAACACTGCATGAACGTTGTATAACAATATCTTATCATCTAACAGGGGCGGATCCAGGAATTGCGGTTACGGGGGCGCCACTGTATGAGGCAGGGGGTCTGGGGGCCACCTTGAGGCCCCCAGTGGGTCCAGGGCGAAACCCTGGTGGGGGTCCACGGGGCGAAGTCCCCGGAAGCTCCTGGATTTTACAGATTTTATAGGGCCTGAAATATGTCTCCTATTTAGTCATTTGTACTATATTTTATCACTTTTTAATAAGGTGAAATTGATAAAATGACGCAAATTTTAAGGGTTTTTGGAAAAAAATCAAGTTCTCATAATCAAGTAATTCAAGAAATCAAAAGATTTTGTCATTTATTTCTCTGGGAGTGGAAGAAATTATTGCTTCTTCTATCGATTAGTACACTTTTCTAAACAAGATACCACGATTTACATCAAATTTGAAAACTTTAGGGGGGGGGGGGGGGGCGTCGGTTTCGCCCCCCTTAAATTCGCCACTGTATAACACTGTGTATGATCGTCGTATAACAATATCTTATCATCTAACACTGTGTATGATCGTCGTATAACAATATCTTATCATCTTACACTGTGTATGATCATCGTATAACAATATCTTATCATCTTACACTGTGTATGATCGTCGTATAACAATATCTTATCATCTTACACTGTGTATGATCATCGTATAACAATATCTTATCTAATTCTGTGTATGAACGTCGTATAACAATATCTTATCATCTTACACTGTGTATGATCATCGTATAACAATATCTTATCTAATTCTGTGTATGAACGTCGTGTAACAATATCTTATCATCTTACACTGTGTATGATCGTCGTATAACAATATCTTATCATCTTACACTGTGTATGATCGTCGTATAACAATATCTTATCATCTTACACTGTGTATGATCGTCGTATAACAATATCTTATCTAATTCTGTGTATGAACGTCGTGTAACAATATCTTATCATCTTACACTGTGTATGATCGTCGTATAACAATATCTTATCATCTTACACTGTGTATGATCGTCGTATAACAATATCTTATCATCTTACACTGTGTATGATCGTCGTATAACAATATCTTATCATCTTACACTGTGTATGATCGTCGTGTAACAATATCTTATCTAACACTGTGTATGATCGTCGTATAACAATATCTTATCTAATTCTGTGTATGATCGTCGTATAACAATATCTTATCTAATTCTGTGTATGGACGCCCTGTACCTGTGGTGATGAATATTGATGTATATTCAGTTATATTTTCCCCACACTTAATCTGTAGAATCGTTTAAATTCGTGGGGGCCAATTTTCATGGATTGCTGAATTTTTACGGGTTCGTGAGCACGTAATTTTGTGGATTTATATATTTGTAAGAAAGATAACTCTAGAATGTCTGTATTCGTTGAGGATATAAATTCGTGGGTGAGGGGTACCCACGAATTCCATGAAAATTGAGCCACCACGAATTCTAATGATTCCACAGTATTTGAATCCCAAAAATGGCAGATCATATTGACATTGACAAATAGAAATCTTAATACATTTTTAAAAGTTCCATTATCACAACCATTTGCAGCATTATGAATATCGGGGGGGGGGGGGGGGGGGGGGGGGGGCTGAGTGGTTAGAGCATTGCGCTCAAAATCACACGGCCTCTCACCTCTGTCGGCGCGGGATTCGCGGCGCATGTTCGAATCCCCGCGCCGGTAAGTGAGAAAGTTTCCCAGTTTACTTTCGGAAGGTCGGTGGTCTCTTCCCAGGTACATTGTATCTGGGAGTGTGGCAGAAAACATCGAAACGAACAAACGAAAAACATTATGAATATCTACTTATAGTTTGTATTAGTTACTATTCTTTAAAGGCATATAAGTATACACAAAATTTATCAGTAGCATATATAATCAATTATAGCATTAATATCCATCGTATAATCATTAGCATATATCACCGATATCAATTGTACAAGTAACTAGCCTATCCCATTTTTGATTGACCGAACGGTCACGATTTCCATGCTTTGTTTCATGTTTTATACCTGGGTACAAAAAGTGGAGTAATTTGCTATAATTCTGTAATTGTACTTAAAAGGTAAATCAGGCAAAAACAAAAAACAAAAAATACACGGCGAGTTAGCCGATGTTTATGGGTCGTCTGCACCATCTTATGCGCAGGTTAAATTCTGGGTAGGGGAATTCAAACGCGGTAGAACGTCTGGACGCCCACTGGATGCCACCGACGAAGAAATGTGTAAGAAAGTTCGGGATCTGGCAGGCGCGTAGCCAGAAATAAAATGAAGTGTACGCAAAGTATGGAAGGGGTCCGGGACCACCTTGGGGCCCCAGTGGGTCCAGGACAAAATCCTATTGGGGGCGAAGCCCTCTAAAGCACCTAGGTTTTACCAATGAAATCACTTATTTTTTTGTGCATAGAGTTTCTTGTCAATTTCCAAACCCAAAAGAATTCACAAAATCATTTTCTAAAGTGTTTTATGATGCCAATTCACTGTGTGTACTTGGACCGATTTACATTCGTTTTACGATTTTCTTCCGAATTTGTTTTCGATAGGTGAATATTGTAAATTTTACTGATAACAAAATATATCCTCATTCGTCTACTACGCGTGCATGTGTATATAATGTGCATTTAAGTGATATTCGATATGATGTTAATGATTTGAAATTCAAAAAGAATTTTAGATTTGATTGAATGGACATTATCATGCTGATTGAATTAAAACCGGGGATATTTATTTTTGAGGCACAAATATTTAAACAGCAAATATCCCCCCCCCCCTCTCTCTCTCTCTCTCTAATGATGTGTACGCAGTTGCGTACTTGCGTATAGGCAGCTACGCGCCTGTCTGGTATACTCTGATAGGCGAATTCAGGTGGAAGAAATAGCACAGGCATTAGGCATTTCACATGGTAGCGTTTCAACAATCTTATATGGTCGTTTAGGTATGCACAAGCTAACAGCCCGTTAGGTTCCTAAGTCCCTTAGCGATGAGCAAATGACAACCAGAGCATCAGAATGCAGCGCTTTGTTGAAGCGTTTTAGGTCAAAGGATGATTTTCTTTTGTGTTTAGTGACTGTAAATGAGACTTGGGTTCATTATTATGAGCCAGAGAATAAAGCTCAGAGTCGTCAGTTGTTAGGGCCTGGGTCCCCGAGACCAAAGAAGTTCAAGACACAACTATCTGCTGGCAAGGTGATGGTCACAGTATTTTGGGACGCAAAAGGCGTTATTAGGTTGGACATTTTACCCAAGAGCAGTTACTGTACAATAACTGGAATGTACTATGCAAATTTGCTAGACCAGCTAAGAACCGCCATCTGTGAAAAACGCCGAGGTAAACTCTCTAAAGGTGTTTTCCTGTAACAGGACAACGCGAGAGACCACACTTGCAAAAGTTGCATTGGATGCTGTAGAGCGGGGTATGAATTGATACCACATCCTGCCTATTCGCCTGATCTAGCTTCTAGCGATTTTTTCCTATTCCCAATCTTGAAAATGGATATCTGTGGACGTCATTTCTGGTCTGACAGAGAAGTCGTGACGGCATTTGAGGAGCGGGTCAATGGAAAGGACCCTGACTTTTTCAGTTCTGGGCTGATTGGCACTTGAACACCGTTAAGTCTAAGTGCATCATACTATATGCATAATATAATGGTCGGTGATTTGACATTTTTAAAACAGTTTCTATGCGAGATTTGTGTATTCCACTGAAACAGATACCCCCTGAAGTTACATAATTATTCTATAAAAAATACCTGAACCGGAAGTCCTGTCTACAAATGCTCCTGATTTATGGAGATTGTACATGCATAGCTACTTTAGGTCTGCCTGTGTGCTCATGTTTATATTTCGAATGATTGTTGTGACTGGTACAAATCGATTGGTTTATTTCGAAAATGTTATCTATATGACGAAGAACACCCCATTGTTAAATGTGGTCTCTTCCCAGTTACCTTGTGACGGCTTGGTGTAAAATGTGGAGGATGGAGGCTCCAAAATGGAGTGTCAAAGAGTTACCTTGTGACGGCTTGGTGTAAAATGTGGAGGATGGAGGCTCCAAAATGGAGTGTCAAAGAGTTACCTTGTGACGGCTTGGTGTAAAATGTGGAGGATGGAGGCTCCAAAATGGAGTGTCAAAGAGTTACCTTGTGACGGCTTGGTGTAAAATGTGGAGGATGGAGGCTCCAAAATGGAGTGTCAAAGAGTTACCTTGTGACTGGGCTCTCTCTTCCACCAACAAAAACTGGGCGCCACCAGATAACTGAAAAATTGTTGAATGTGGCGAAAAACATCAAATCAATCAATCAATCAATCTTTTGGTTTTTTTGTTTTTTTTTTATAAAATATTCTAACGGCTGTCATTTGTTTACGGTACTGGCATGTTTTTGTCATTGCTTGTCTATGGGGACGTTTGTCTCCTCTATCTGAACATTAAGAAGTCAATAGGTCGCTGATTACAACTATTTTTATAAACGACTTTTTCCACTCAACAACTCTCCCGTATAGAAAAGTATAGAGTGCCTCGTCTTGTTCTCTAAAACATCAACATGTCGATATTAACAATGGCGGATTTAAGGGGGGAGCAGCTGGCGCCCACCCACCCCTAAAATTTTCAAAGTCAAAGTAAATCGTGGTCTCTTGTTTAGAAGAATGTAAACGATAAAAGAACCAATACTTTCTTCCACTCTCGGAGAAATAAATGATAAAATCTTTTGACTTATTGAATGACTTTTATTTGGAGAACTTACATTTTTTCAAAAAGCCCTTAATTTTGCGTCATTTTATTTATTTCACCTTATTGAAAATGAGATAATATAGTAAAATTGACTACATCAGAGACATATTTCAAGCCCTATAAAATCTGTAGAATCCAGGAGCTTCCGGGGGCTTTGCCCCCTGGAACCCCACTAGGGCTTTGCCCTGGACTTACTGGGGGACTCAAAGCGGTCCCCCAGACCCGCTGCCTCATAAAGTTGCCCCCTCCCCCCAACCGTAATTCCTGGGTCCGCCCCTGATTAAGAAGTCTGTGTCCCTGATTTTTACAATTACATGTATACGACATTTTTATCTCAGTAAGTCTCAAGCTTTGTGCACTGAACGACATATTTATCCTCTTGGTTATAGATAAATCAACGCGATGGCTCGTAGTTTATCGCCAAAAAATAAGTCAAATAAAATGAATATTGCCCTGGTTATTACACGACTTTTGAAAACTGATGTTCGTTGTAAGTCGCCGAAAAGATGTCGACAAGATTGTCAATTGAATTAGTCTATGACGATAGCTTCTCAGCCCATCAACCAAACGACTTAATGAAATCGGTTTTGAATGTCGTGATGTGTTTTCTAAACTGCTTAATTAAAATCGCCTTTATTCAATCGATTGGTTGATTAAATGATAAGATATTGTCAAAACATGTTTACCTAGGGCATATAATTGGCGGCTTATCTGGTGTGTCCAGTGGTCCGTGTTTGCCCAACTCTCTATTGTGTATGGTTTATAGCCGTAGGAGTTTTAATGAGATTGTTCATTACCATTGGCTGAAACTTTTCACGTTTAGCGCCATAAGTAAAGAGAGACAATTCTAACAACAGTAGCGAATTATTTGGAAATTTCATGTTGATGTACTATCTATTCTGTTATTACACAAATCATGTTAAACAGTTATGCTACGCAGTGCTGGATTTAGATGATGGCCCGACCCCCCCCGACCCCCCCCCCCCCCCCCCCCAGCAAAAGTATTTAAGATATAACATTATACCAAAAAGAAAAAAAAGTACATTTTAAGAGACAAATCAATCATTCGTAGTTATTTCCTGGATTTCATTATGCATAAAGTATAGTTAGAATAACTCATAAAATAAACCCAATAAAAGTATAGTTACAATAACCCATAGAATTAACCCAATAAAAGTATAGTTACAATAACCCATAAAATTAACCCAATAAAAGTATAGTTACAATAACCCATAAAATTAACCCAATAAAAGTATAGTTACAATAACCCATAAAATTAACCCAATAAAAGTATAGTTACAATAGCCCATAAGATTAACCCAATAAAAGTATAGTTACAATAACCCATAAAATTAACCCAATAAAAGTATAGTTAGAATAACCCATAAAATTAACCCATTAAAAGTATAGATACAATAGCCCATAAAATTAACCCAATAAAAGTATAGTTACAATAGCCCATAAGATGAACCCAATAAAAGTATAGTTACAATAACCCATAAAATTAACCCAATAAAAGTATAGTTAGAATAACCCATAAAATTAACCCATTAAAAGTATAGATACAATAGCCCATAAAATTAACCCAATAAAAGTATAGTTACAATAGCTCATAAAATTAACCCAATAAAAGTATAGTTACAATAGCCCATAAAATTAACCCAATAAAAGTATAGTTACAATAGCCCATAAAATTAACCCAATAAAAGCATAGTTACAATAACCCATAAAATTAACCCAATAAAAGTATAGTTACAATAGCCCATAAAATTAACCCAATAAAAGTATAGTTACAATAACCCATAAAATTAACCCAATAAAAGTATAGTTACAATAGCCCATAAGATTAACCCAATAAAAGTATTGATACAATAGCCCATAAAATTAACCCATTCAAAGTATAGTTACAATAACCCATAAAATTAACCCAATAAAAGTATAGTTACAATAACCCATAAAATTAACCCAATAAAAGTATAGTTACAATAATCAATAAAATTAACCCAATAAAAGTATAGTTACAATAGCCCATAAAATTAACCCAATAAAAGTATAGTTACAATAACCCATAAAATTAACCCAATAAAAATATAGTTACAATAACCCATAAAATTAACCCAATAAAAGTAGAGTTACAATAACCCATAAGATTAACCCAATAAAAAGCCTCAAGCCCTAGAACCACAAGACTCCAGTCTATTGCCCCACCTCCTTTTTTAACAAATCCGGATCCGCCACTGTTACATTTCATGTAAACAATGTGTTGCATCATATCTAATCGTAAATATTTAAAAGTATTGTAGACATGTTTATATATTGCATACATGTATCTTTCCATATATATTTTTTATGATCAATTCACATATATATTGCATTTAATTTATTAAGTATCTGATATATTTATAAGTATTATATATTATTATGGTATATAAGTATTGTACATTAGTATGGTATATAAGTATTGTATATTAGTATGGTATATAAGTATTGTATATTAGTATCGTATATAAGTATGGTATATAAGTATTGTATATTAATATCGTATATAAGTATTGTATATAAGTATTGTATATTAATATCGTATATAATTATTGTATATAAGTATGGTATATAAGTATTGTATATTAGTATGGTATATAAGTATGGTATATAAGTATGGTATATAAGTATGGTATATAAGTATGGTATATAAATATGGTATATAAGTATTGTATATTAATATCGTATATAAGTATGGTATAAAAGAAAAGTATGGTATATAAGTATTGTATATTAGTATCGTATAGATGTATGGTATATAAGTAGTGTATATTAATATCGTATATAATTATGGTATATTAGTATGGTATATAAGTATTGTATATAAGTATTGTATATTAGTATGGTATATAAGTATGGTATATTAGTATGGTATATAAGTATGGTATATAAGTATTGTATATTAATATCGTATATAAATATGGTATATAAGTATTGTGTATTAATATGGTATATTAGTATGGTATATAAGTATTGTATATGAACATCGAATATAAGTATTGTATATAAGTATTGTATATAAGTATTACATATGGGTAAGGTATTTAAGTATTGTATATAGGTATTGTCAACACCTTTCATCATTTGCATGGTGCAATCGGAGACAGCCTTGCTAGGCTGATCTAGAATGCATTACATGTAAACTCTGAAATTAATAAATACCGAGGGGATCCGGGTTAGAATAGGTCCTCAGTAACCACCCCCCCCCCCAACCCCCACCCCCCCGGGAGATCCGGGTTAGAATAGGTCCTCAGTACCCCTTTACTTGTCGTAAGAGGCGACTAAATGGGACAGTCTTTTGGATGATACCGCAGAAACCGAGACCCCATGTCACAGCAGGTATAGCACGATAAAGATCCCTCCCAGGTCAAAGGCCGTAAGCGCCGAGCATAATGGTTACTTATTGATTCGCAAAGGCCTAAATATTGCCGCCCTTCATCGGCAATGGTGACGTCAGTATGAGTGAAAGATTCTCCAGTGGGACGGTCGTGGCAATGCACTTTTAAAAAAAAAATTACACACTTTAAATTTTTTTAAAGTGCGTTAAATTTGGAACCAAATCAATGTACTTTGAAAAAAACCCATTTGTGGTTTGGCACAGTGATGTCAGATCCCTAGAATGAGAATTATTTTCCCACCATGTTCTCATAAGGATATGTCTGTTGATGCAGAAATGCAGAACCAAGCAACCAGAAGGAATATTCAAAAAGGTAAAAAGTATAGCATTAAAGAAACTAGTCAATTTATAAAAATATTTCATTTGATGGATAATACATGTACATATGCATGTATTTCAAGAATGTCATGATTCAAATTAGCATCTGATTATAATTTAATGATTCTGTACTTTTGTTTATCATAAGACAGTAATTCAAGTAAGTGATTAATTTAGAATTTAAGCTGAAGAAATTCAAATTATTGACTTATTACTTGATTTTTCATTATGCAACACACATATTTTATCTACATATATATATATGTTTATTCACCAATCAAGGGCCCTTGAGAGACATGTACAGTTTAAGTAGCAATTAGTTATAACAATATAAATAAATAACAATCATTCAGAAGTACTAATTCTGTCAGATTTCACTTTTCAAAAAAAAAAAAAAAAGATTTCACATTTCTGCACTGCACATATCATAATTATATATGAAATATTGACCGAAACAGGATTTGGATTAACAAAATGAAATATACAATAATTAATAACCGAATTCAATTGCTTCACACATCTAAGGGCAGTGCCAGTTTCAGAGACAGTGGATAATGATAATGTTATGTGAATACATATGAAATGGTAATCAATATCAGTATAAGAGTTTAGTAAATACAATATGCAAATAGAATACACATGTAAATGCAGGATCCAGTTCTGAATGTTTTATGCCTACAACTTTTACTAGTAGCATTGTCATGGAATTTTTCATTTTTTAAAACAGTTTTTTTTTTTTTGCAAAAATAATTAGAAAAGTTTCATACTGTACATGTAGGATTTATACATAACTATCTGATACTGTTCAAAATAGGAAATGTTAGGCTCGAGACTTTAGGAAACAGATAAAGTAATTACAATGCATGTTTAGGAGTGTCAGTTGGAACCTATTCAAAGGAACATGTCTGTGTTTTATTTTTTACCAAATTAAGAGTTATTTTAGATTATAAAGAAATATTTGTTTAGAAATCAAGCAGTCTTGTTCATCAAATTCTGTCTTTTTCATTCTTGTAAACAGACTTTTCTTCAGATAAGACCAGAGCTTTCATCTTCTTTTTTTTCTACAGGATTCTCAGTCATACCAACTTTCACCTCACTTTCCATGATGTCATGAGCTTTGTCAGTGATATTCCACATCTGAAACATAAACATCCATGAATTATCAATTTTGTGTGCATATGTTTTGCACTTTAAATGATTAAAAGTGTTTGTCATTAAATATGTTTTTAATAAATAAATTTAATAATTATTGTATTGACTTTTTTATGTCAGTGATTCTGATTGAAATTCTAAATAATGGTTACCAGTTTTGGGAAACAACTCTTTTAGCAGCTTTCAATGCTGCATGGAGCTAGCCAGATCAAGATTTTTTTTATTAGGATCTGAGGAGGACATATTGTTGATTATTTTCATCTCCCTGAACTCCACCTCCCATTCATTACTCAGTTTGGTGCATGGCTGCAGGACTGTGCTAGACTATATTGAATCCAAGGAGTTTTAAAAGTTAAATGTACCTGTAAATACCAGTAGAGTTTTAGAACAAAATATATTATAAATAGGTTTGTTGATCCAGATCAAAACTTATCTCTTACCCAAAAGGACATTCATAGTATGCATAGCATACTTTTTTCCTCTCTAGCAAACATATGCACACTATACCTGGTTTTCTTCATGGAAGCCAAACAGAATATTCTGTCAGATGTAATCCAAGGATTCATATCTCTAAAAAAAATCATGATTAATAGTCTAATTATAGATGTACATGTGTGTTCTGCTCAAATCCCGATATATATGCGAGTGGTTTGTTTATCTTGTTTTTAATTCATTTCCTTTATTCACTTTACTGTGTTTGGCATTTTCTAGGCTATAATTAATATATACTGGGTATGTCTCTGTATATGTGTATATTAATTTATATATAAGTACACATGTGCAGTGTAGATTATTAGTAGTTCATTTATTAGACATGATTTTGTGTAAGTAATCACTAGGCCTATAACATTAAACTAAGGGTGAAATGTTTTCATTGACAAACAGCATTCAAGATAATATAATAAATAATTCTATATTTAAAACATTTATATTGAAGGTTTATTTTTTCTCTCTAATTCACTGCGTGAGTCAATGTATATCTTGTTTGCGCTTTAAAAAAAAAATGGTAGACCTATATGTAAAATTATTATAAAAATATTGATTACTGAAATTGATACCTGTACTGTCATTATTTGTGACCAATCACCAGCTTCAAAGTGTTGTACCACCTTTTCTAGTCTTCTGTGGTTTTCTATCCGTTCCCCTTTTTCCGTTAGTCTCAAAATCATGTGTCTATAAATTTCTTTAAACGACAATATGAGCGTGGCATCAGACAATAGTGTTAAATATGAAGTACAGTGTGTGTGTGTGTGTGGGGGGGGGGGGGGGGGGTCATTTCCTGAAATATCTGGGATGACTCCTCCACATGCATACATTTTTAACTTTATCTGTATTTCAGCCATAAGAACATTGACGGTTTTCATCTTTTTGTGTTAGAAATCTCCCGGTTTGCCATTTTTGTTGTCAATGTAAACACGGAAATTCCAGTGTATACCTATGGGGTAGCAAGTTCAATGCACATTTTTTAAGTATATTTCTAAAAATATATTACTTAATTGTTATCAGAACGCAACATCGGAACCCCAAAATACATATCAAAGGTAAAACACATACACTTTCACATAAAAACCATTTATTCTCCTCTCTTGAAATATGTACTTCGTACGATAAAAGGCGTTAGTTAAATATAGCTTTGCCCTGCGGAAGTAGTTATGCACATGTGCGAAAGTTATCGTGAAACAGTCTATGGAATTTTACCTCCGATGCGACCCTTTATATGTTAGTGTGACGGGTATGCAAGCAGATCTAACACCTAATTTGAATTACTTTGCCCAACCCCTTTCTTCCTTTACATAACATATATGTATTAATTAACATGGTGGCACACGTGTGTTAAATGGTCAACGAACTATTAATTGTGTTATCAGTGTACATCAATGTTTTTTTAACATGGAGACACTAAGAAATATTTATTAAAGAAGAGTCCTGGACATTGTATCTAGTTAGTTAACGGTGTATAGACCGATGAATTTAGAGGGAACGAAGAGTGGACAACCTAAATACCCTTCACCAGTATATCATTCAGATTGATTGTACATGTAGGAGACCCCGTGCTTCACCCCCCCCCCCACTCCCCAAAAAATATCATGTAATTTATTTAAATTGCATTATTTCAGTATATTTGAGTTAACGTAGTAGGAAAATAAGAAGAAAAAAAGCTTACCTGTAAATAAAGAAATAATTCATTGTCACTTTGTTACCAATATAGCCACACCCAAACACAAAACCCCCTCCCCTGTGGTGGGGGGGGGGGGGTCGTGAAATTAACAATTTTAGTAGAGGCTTCCTCGCTCATTATTATTATATACTAAGTTTGTCTGCTCCATGGTCGGGAGCAGAAAAACAAATTGAAGGGATTTTGCATTTTGTTTTACTATAGGCCATGCCCTAGCACACGAACGCCTGCTCTGGAGGTCAGGTTAGAGCTACTCAGTTTGTCTGTTCCATGGCTGGGAGTAGAAAAGACGATTTGTAAAGATTGCACTCATTTTCACACCCAGAAGAGTTCGGTTGCTATAACGATTACTTTGGTTGGATGATATTTTAAGATATTTATTCATGAGAATGAGCGATTAGGAATGAATGGACCCACGGGTGATGGAGAGAGGAACGAAGCGTAATCAACCGTGGGGTTTCGAAAATGAGCGTCCCTGTAATAGGGTACCTACTTCATGAAATCAGTTCCTCTCACGCCTCTTACTTGATGTTCCTCAAGCTTTGTGCAGTTGTTATGGATATATCGAAGATATGCATGCGCCTTTTTTCAAAAAAAATTACATGCAGCTGAACTTAGCCAGTTTTTAAGCATTTCTTGAATAGACGGTGCCTATTTTGTGTATCAACTCCTTTCACACCTCTAACTTGACGTTCCTCAAACTTTGTACAATTGTTATGAACACATTGAAGATGTGCATAAGTCTTTTAGAAAGTGAACCCCTGTACGTATCAGAGTGATTAGCACGTTTTCTGTAAGTCAGTAATATACAATATTGCATTTCTATTTAGTTCTGGTGCTATTCACTTGTGATAAAGTATTTTTTTTTCTGAAAGGTTAGATTGTGAACTTTCTAAAAAGGGCATTGAAAAATTATTTCTGTTGCCATGGCAACAAAAACTGAGTAATACTGTGAAAATTCATCTAGAAAGCTATATTTCAAGCTACTATAGATATGAAATAAATGGTGATAATGAAATCAGGACAATGTTATCAAATGTGGAGAATGTTTTGCGGACACTTTTAATAGTACAAGATATTCCAGAGATGACACCGTTACCCTGGAGATAGCGGCCAGTTTGTATAATGTGTGTCATCTCATATTCTTGCTGATTCATTATGAACCAAAGTGGGTACAACTACTATTTAGTTTATATGGTAGATCTAATAATATCACCAAAATTTCGTTTTTGTCTATAATAATACAATTCATGTAGCGTCGTATACGAAACAAATTACTCTATGGCGCTTTACAAGGGTCAGAAGAGGAATCAAACAAATAAAAAAATAATTAATTGAAATTAAATGGCATAAGATCTTATATCTGTAAAATCATCAAAATAAAACACTATGATTAAGATCAATAGCAGAAGTTTTGGTTTGGGGGGATTTTTTTTTTTTTGTCAAGCAATAAGCAAAGTATTAGAAATCAACGAAATAAAACAATAGGAAAATTTAGAAGCTTTTGTATTCTTCTTATGACTGTTAACTTTACGACAATGGTACAATATCAAACACATGTAGAATATTGATGCGATGTCAAAACTATCGTAAAAATTCGATACAATTTACTCTTTGAATTTAAAATAAAATCATACTATTTACCAGAAATTTTAATAAGAAGAAATTTTCTTCCTTATCTGTTGATTTTTCTCTATTAGTTGAATGTTATATAATCCCTATTTTTAGACTTAAAATAAATCTTTCTGAGATGCGTATCTGCCATGTTGTTCAACTTAAGGAGGGTGTGCTGTTGTAACCCACCACTGTTACATTTATCAAGCAAATGACGACACGGAATTATACAATGGTGAAATGCAACAAAGCAAAAAAAAAAAAAAAAAAAAAAAACCAACCAAAAAAAAAAAAAAAAACAACAACAAAAAAAACCCAGACCAAACATCATAAAAAATATTGTGCAATCTGACCTCCAACCCAACGCATCCATAAAATAAACAGTTCTGTATTACATTAAATCAAACGTGGACTGGAGAAAATAAAACACGCAATGACACGCAATAAAACACGCAATGACGTGTTCCTCTGAACAACTGGCCCCGCTATTCTGGAAGACTCCTGTAAATAGTTTATATACAATATTCCTAATGTGATGTAAATTTACTCCCAATATTAATTATCATTTACACCTGTGTTATCTCTCATTCACTATCTAGATCGGCGACCGGCGTGTCTTATCTACATAAATTATAATTCTACGGTAATCTGCCAGAGAACCCCTCTCCACGTTATCGTCACGTGACCCCCTGTGACGCGTTCTCTCCCCTGTCCGATTTCTCGATATCATTCGTCCCCTGCTGGTCTAGTGTTAAACATGTTGACGCTGTTGGTTTTACTTTCTGTGTTCGAGTTCTCGCTGCAGCAGTGTTGTTTTCCTTCTCAGTGGGAAGGAATCGAGTCCGGTACTATAGCCACTGTATCGCCAGGGGCCAAGGCACCGGTATACACCTCGGTAAGACCGCCTATAATGTGTCCAATCCACATTCGTTTAGCTGCCATAGAAACAAAGCATCATTGTAATTCTTATATATTTTGTGAGTTGAATCTGTTCCAATTTACAAATCTGTAACTTTTTTTTAAGACTTCATTATTCATTTTCTACTTTTGTTAGTGTGATCATGTTGTCAGTATCAACGAATCTCGCAGAAATAAGTACCCGCGAAACATCCACAATGAACGAAAACGAGGCTTTAATTAATCTGGCAAAGGAATCTTTATCATGATAACCCTAGCGACGATGTAAGGATGTGAATAGCTAATCTGCAAAGTGGTTTGCTATGAAATTATTCATAAACGCCAATCAATGCAAAATAATTTTCTTTATATGAAAGTAGTTCAAACACGTATGTTTTAAAGCAATGGGGGGAAATGTTCATTTGATCTGATAGATAGGCCTAATCATAGATTTTCCCTGTTCGTGAAATGTTATTTTGATTCGATAGATTATCATAGATTTTCCCTGTTTGTAAAATGAAGATACAGTGAAAGTTTTATACACTGTTTAAAATTTAAATAAAGGTGCTTAGCGCCCTCTGGTGGAGATTGAACGTATTCGGGAAAGGACAATATCAGATTTGGTTTATTTTGAACGTATTTTATCGTGACATAATTTACAAAGGGATCGGACACTTAGACCGTCCTCCTATCTACATGTAACACAGCACGAGCACAGTTTTATGAACCCTGTCACCGGTTGATGCTACCGAATTCTTGGAGACACATTGTCAACGATTGTCAACCGAGGCGTGGATAACATTAAAGATTTTCATCCCGAGATAACGATTGTCAACCGAGGCGTAACAGTATCATGTTATATAACACAAAGCAGAGATACTTCACGACTTTTGACGGTCCACTGTTGTCATTTGATCAATCAGTGTCATGCAATGTTTTGAATATCAATGCAGGTATTCACGTTTATTACAAACGCTCAAAAGACATCGTCTAACGATCTACGGCGAACCGTAAGCGCATAAATTTGACGCATGAGATAATTTTAAATTATCACTGGTTGTCAATTAATGTTAATCTGGAATGCATGCTTCCTATTCTCAGAATTCCTTAGCCAATCAGATTCGAGTACTTTATATGAAAGTACTTGTATACTAATGTTTGAATATTGCCTTGTGTTATTTTGGTTGGTATCTGTTATCTAACTGTCGTTTTTGGATTTCTTTAATTACAGTTTAACTATTTGCTGTCCGTGGACTACTCCAAACACCTGTTGTCTCTTTCCGGAAGTGTAATTACAGGCCCTTCCACTACTCAGATGAGAGTCATCCGAGATTATACCGCGGTATGGTGTTGATACTATAAATAGATATAGTACTCTGAAAATTGTAAGATGTGTGGTCATATGGTAGAAAGGTTTTAAAGATCGTTGATGATTTCTTTTCAATAGTAAACATTTAGCAAACAGACTAGGTTGGTTGGTTGCTTGTAAGTAATTTTACGTCCCGTTGAGAATTTGTCACTCATATTGAGACGTCACCAGCTGTAGGTGAAGTACCTCTTAGTACTCAGGGCCGTAGCAGTGAGCTTTTTTAAACATACCAACGCCTATCGAAATACGGGACCTCTGTTTTTAAGGTCATATCCGAAAGACTTGTGATTCTCATTTCTAGATGCCGAGCGCTTAACGAAGGAGCAATCACTACCTATATTTATGTCTTAGATTTCACGCAACCACGGCACAAACGGGGTTCAAGCTTAGGACCTCCCAGTTCCAAAGCTAACGTTCTACCATTGAGCTGCCGCGACCGGACATATAGAGTCTATAAATACACAGAGATGTAGATCTATAAATACAAAGAGATGTAAATCTATAAATACACAGAGATGTAGATCAATAAATACACACACAGATATGTAGATCTATAAATACAGAGAGATGTAAATTTATAAATACACAGATATGTAGATCTATAGATACAACTGTACACAGCGATGTAAATTTATCAATACACAGACAGAGATGTAGATCTATAAATACACAGACAGAGATGTAGATCTATAAATACACAGACAGAGATGTAGATCTATAAATACACAGACAGAGATGTAGATCTATAAATACACAGACAGAGATGTAGATCTATAGATACACAGACAGAGATGTAGATCTATAAATACACAGAGATATGTAGATCTATAAATACACACACAGAGATGTAGATCTATAAATACACAGACAGAGATGTAGATCTATAAATACACAGACAGAGATGTAGATCTATAAATACAGAGACAGAGATGTAGATCTATAAATACACAGACAGATATGTAGATCTATATATACACAGAGATGTAGATCTATAAATACACAGACAGAGATGTAGATCTATAAATACACAGACAGAGATGTAGATCTATAAATACACAGACAGAGATGTAGATCTATAAATACACACACACAGATGTAGATCTATAAATACACAGACAGAGATGTAGATCTATAAATACACAGACAGAGATGTAGATCTATAAATACACAGACAGAGATGTAGATCTATAGATACAGAGACAGAGATGTAGATCTATAAATACACACAGAGAGATGTAGATCTATAAATACACAGACAGAGATGTAGATCTATAGATACAGAGACAGATATGTAGATCTATAAATACACAGACAGAGATGTAGATCTATAAATACACAGAGATGTAGATCTATAAATACACAGACAGAGATGTAGATCTATAAATACACACACAGAGATGTAGATCTATAAATACACAGACAGAGATGTAGATCTATAAATACACAGACAGAGATGTAGATCTATAAATACACAGACATTGATGTAGATCTAGAAATACACAGACAGAGATGTAGATCTATAAATACACAGACATTGATGTAGATCTATAAATACACAGACAGAGATATGTAGATCTATAAATACACAGACAGAGATGTAGATCTATAAATACAGAGACAGAGATGTAGATCTATAAATACACACACAGAGATGTAGATCTATAAATACACAGACAGAGATGTAGATCTATAAATACACAGACAGAGATGTAGATCTATAAATACACACACAGAGATGCAGATCTATAAATACACAGACAGAGATATGTAGATCTATAAATACACAGACATTGATGTAGATCTATAAATACACAGACAGAGATGTAGATCTATAAATACACAGACAGAGATGTAGATCTATAAATACACAGACAGAGATGTAGATCTATAAATACACAGACAGAGATGTAGATCTATAAATACACACACAGAGATGTAGATCTATAAATACACACACAGAGATGTAGATCTATAAATACACAGACAGAGATGTAGATCTATAAATACACAGACATTGATGTAGATCTATAAATACACAGAGCTGTAGATCTATAAATACACAGACAGAGATATGTAGATCTATAAATACACAGACATTGATGTAGATCTATAAATACACAGACAGAGATGTAGATCTATAAATACACAGACAGAGATGTAGATCTATAAATACACAGACAGAGATGTAGATCTATAAATACACAGAGATGTAGATCTATAAATACACAGAGATGTATGTCTTTAAATACACAGACAGAGATGTAAATCTATAGATACAAAGAGATGTAGATCTATAAATACACAGACAGATTTGTAGATGAGGTACCGTTAGGTGGACACTGATGTAATTTGTATATGTTGGGAACGTAAAACTACAAACAGTGAATTGAACTACCCAGATAAGCGTTGTAGTTTTATGATGATTTCTTTTAAATGTGGTACATGTATTTAGTAAGGAAAATGTTGATAAGACTGGAACAAGAGTTATACGTATCAATGACAAATACAGTGATCCCCCGTTATAACGCCAACATTATAACGGGTGGCAATGTAGCGGGGGATCACTGTACATGTATCATTCTATTTTGCACTGTGGGTTTTTTTTCATCTGTGACAAGCATTATTTTATTCTGCGCTATGGTTTTCTATCCATGACAAACATTATTCTATTCTGCGCTGTGGTTTTTCTATCTATGAGTAATATCATTCTATTTTGCGCAGTGGTTTTTCTATCTATGAGTAACATTATTCTATTCTGCGCTGTGGTTTTTCTATCTATAATATTATTCTATTCTGAGCTGTGGTTTTTCTATCTATGAGTAACATTATTCTATTCTGCGCTGCGGTTTTTCTATCTATAATATTATTCTATTCTGAGCTGTGGTTTTTCTATCTATGAGTAACATTATTCTATTCTGGGCTGTGGTTTTTCTATCTATAATATTATTGTATTCTGCGCTGTGGTTTTTCTATCTATGAGTAATATAATTCTATTCTGCGCTGTGGTTTTTCTATCTATGAGTAACATCATTCTATTCTGCTCTGTGGTTTTTCTATCTATAATATCATTCTATTCTGCGCTGCGGTTTTTCTATCTATAATATTATTCTATTCTGCGCTGTGGTTTTTCTATCTATAATATTATTCTATTCTGCGCTGTGGTTTTTCTATCTATGAGTAACATCATTCTATTCTGCGCTGTGGTTTTTCTATCAATAATATCATTCTATTCTGCTCTGCGGTTTTTCTATCTATAATATTATTCTATTCTGCGCTGTGGTTTTTCTATCTATGAGTAATATTATTCTATTTTGCGCTGTGGTTTTTCTATCTATAATATTATTCTATTCTGCGCTGTGGTTTTTCTATCTATGAGTAACATCATTCTATTCTGCGCTGTGGTTTTTCTATCTATAATATTATTCTATTCTGCGCTGCGGTTTTTCTATCTATAATATTATTCTATTCTGCGCTGTGGTTTTTCTATCTATGAGTAATATTATTCTATTCTGCTTTGCGGTTTTTCTATCAATAATATTATTCTATTCTGCGCTGTGGTTTTTCTATCTATGAGTAATATTATTCTATTTTGCGCTGTGGTTTTTCTATCTATAATATTATTCTATTCTGCGCTGTGGTTTTTCTATCTATGAGTAACATCATTCTATTCTGCGCTGTGGTTTTTCTATCTATAATATTATTCTATTCTGCGCTACGGTTTTTCTATCTATAATATTATTCTATTCTGCGCTGTGGTTTTTCTATCTATGAGTAATATTATTCTATTTTGCGCTGTGGTTTTTCTATCTATAATATTATTCTATTCTGCGCTGTGGTTTTTCTATCTATGAGTAATATTATCCTATTCTGCGCTGTGGTTTTTCTATCTATAAGTAACATTATTCTATTCTGCGCTGTGATTTTTCTATCCATGACTAATATTATTCTGTTTTTCGCTGTGGTTTTCAGAAACTGCAATATTCCATCGACACTGCTACCAATGTCTGCACTAAATCCGTACTGGCGGAAAAGGAGATCCCGTGTCTCGGTGAGTCCTCATTAACACCAATTTGTTTAATTAATGAAATGATAGAAGGATTGGTTTCTGTTATATTAAAGATAGGATCATTATTTTCTTTCAAGGCAGGCCTAAAATTTACAAGACAGATAACAAAACAAATGTGAGAAATTAGGCCTACAGTAAGAAATCGCCATTTCTTGTCTTAAGTTGAATATACTACCAGAGATACACGTTAATATACCTTCCTGATATGTTTAATGATGTCTGCTTATTGATATATTTTGTGTGATATGGCGCCACAACGCTCTATCTGTCTTTGTCTGTTTGTCTCTCTCACTATAACCCATGCCAATTACAATTGTCGAATTTCAAAGACAAAAATGACGGATTTTAATCGCAAAGGAATACTTTCAATGATGAAAATAATCAGAAAAGTTTTTTTTTAGGAAGCAATGGAGACAACTCTACGGTAATGGCTCAGACTCACCTGGGGGCTAGCGGTCAACAGCTCGCCATCACCGTATATAACGGCGTGCTTAACGGCATGCCTTCCACGCTGTCAGTGTCCGAGGGGTGTATCCCAGTGGGAGTGGCTTATCACGGCATGAGCGCGGACGGAAGTAAGTAATCACTGAAACCAAATTACACGTGTTCGTGTTATGACAGTGCATTGTGTAAGTACTGTGTCCAAACTGCTCAAATCGTAAATATTTGTTGCACGTATGAGTGGTATAAAATTGCATTATAAGCACTGTCACCAATTCATACGTTACATGTGTACATGTTATAAAACTGTGTCTGTAAATATCCTCCATGACCCCCCAAAAAAAAAAAAAAAAAAAAAAAGAATTTAAATTTTAAATCAATGGATATTTGTTTGTGTGGGTTTTTATGATTGGACTACTTCATTGATAATTTTCTCATCGCAAATACTTTTATCTTGACTTCCTGTGTCCATTCTTTGTAGGTCGTGTTGTGGGTTCTATTGGGTTTCACGGTATCACGGGAGGTATTTCGGACGCCTCGGTCTTCACCGTACCAGCTAATTGTATTTCATCACCATTAGTGGTTAGTTTTGTATGATGTCACTTCCTCTTCTGTAAATTTTATGGTAACAGCGATTTTCTGAGAGATCAGCCGGTGTTATCGCTATAAACAACAATACACATTGTCGCAAGCCACGCCCATTGTCGCAAGCCACGCCAATTGTCTCTTTAGTTTAACACAGGACTCAGTAAGCATGGTTGGCGACTACGATGATATTGCGAGAACTTATAACAAAATACATGTATGTAGCGATAACTTAGATGAGAGGCGAGAGTTCAAATACCAAAAAATATAACGGGAAGTTAAATAACTGATAGTATCGCGAGACCTTGGACACAGATAGTATCGCGAGACCTTGGACACAGATACTTGGAAGAACCAACGAAAATATCGTACGGTTTCTCCACGGATCACTGGATGTGGGCAGAGCTCATCTATGATCATTGTTATCTCCTGGAATTTACCTTACCAAGACATCAGGGTGTAGTGTATAGTGCACGCACAATCTGTTAAGGTGAACCACACACGCATAATCTGTGTTAAGGTGAACCACACACGCACAATCTGTGTTAAGGTGAACCGTACACGCACAATCTGTGTTAAGGTGAACCACACACGCACAATCTGTGTTAAGATGAACCGTACACGCACAATCTGTGTTAAGGTGAACCACACACGCACAATCTGTGTTAAGATGAACCGTACACGCATAATCTGTGTTAAGGTGAACCACACACGCATAATCTGTGTTAAGGTGAACCGTACACGCATAATCTGTGTTAAGGTGAACCACACACGCACAATATGTGTTAAGGCAAACCGTACACGCACAATCTGTGTTAAGGTGAACCACACACGCACAATCTGTGTTAAGATGAACCGTACACGCACAATCTGTGTTAAGGTGAACCACACACGCACAATCTGTGTTAAGATGAACCGTACACGCATAATCTGTGTTAAGGTGAACCACACACGCACAATCTGTGTTAAGGCAAACCGTACACGCACAATCTGTGTTAAGGCAAACCGTACACGCACAATCTGTGTTAAGGTGAACCGTACACGCACAATCTGTGTTAAGGTGAACCGTACACGCACAATCTGTGTTAAGGTGAACTGTACACGCATAATCTGTGATAATGACTTAATATTGAGTATGGATACCCATTGCTAGATATGTGAGCCGTTTCTGTTCTCAGAGGGTAACAGTATGTTTTCTGCTTCTAGACTAATCAGATTCAACTAAATTACATGATATAATGGATCTCTGTTTTTCGTTTACATGAGATGCTTTATATTGACTTAGATTAATAGATCTCTCTGTTTTCTTTTTCAGAACTCGGTGGTGGGGTGATGTTCTATGCTGTATTCATCTTCAATTTGACAAAATCTTGTATGTATATGTTGAATAAATTACTTATGTTATATCATCGATTGTTTAATTATTGTTTTCCCTGGACTCAAATCAAAAATCGTAATATCAATATTCCTGTCGCCTCTCGTAAAAAAGCCTTAATTGATTAAGAAAATATGAATCAGTAATTCATTAGAGAAATTCATTGTAATTAGATAATATGGAGTTAGAATAATACCCTTGATTGTTTTGCTAATGAAAGTAATCATTTACCATATTTTTTTTATAGAAATCATTAGATATTTCTTATTTTCATCAATTGCAGATAACTCTTCCAAAAAAGAATTATGCACAAATATCTCTTTGTAATCATTTACCAGTCATATGAATTTGATTGACTTCACTTTCATCATTATTTAACGATAAACTTTTGCCTTGATTTACATTATTCAAAATTATTTTACTAAGTCCGACTTTAATATTTTGATTTGATTGACTGAAGTCAGAACATCATTTTCAATTAAAACTAGAAATATGCCACCAAAAAAAAAAAAAAAAAAATAATAATAATGAAATAAAAATGAAATTAAAAAATTGTCATCGTCATAGGCGTAGCTTGGCTTCGAATATTACCGAGGCAGGGGGTCTGGGGGGCTGTACCCCCCAGAAGCTATCGACATTTTAACAACGTAAAAGGTGTTGTTTTTTTTTTTTTTTTACCGAGGCAGCTGCCTCGGTTGCCTCAATGGAAGCTACGCCACTGATGGGTATCATTAACGGGAGGAAAATCGTACTTCACTGTTAAACACTGACGAATGTAACCAAGATGAACTCTTCCTATTTTTTATTATCTGCACTTGGAATGAACTGGTACGGTAGATATTTTCTCAATATGAAATCGCGAAAACCAAAGGTTTGTGTTGAATTCTATGGAAAATGGGCACTGTTTACTCTATGAGAAATGGACACTGTTTACTTTATGAGAAATGGGAACTGTTTCTTTTCTATGAGAAATGGGCACTGTCTACTCTATGAGATCGAGTTTTACAATGAAAACAGTGAGGTTTTAGTCATCTACCGCAGTAGACGAAGGGTGCTACCAGTTTACACTCCCTTGGCTCGTCCGTTTGTCCAATCCATCTGTCCCTTTGCCACAAATTAGTTTTCTAGACTTTTTTTTTTAGTTCACCTGAGCTAAAAGGTAAATTGAGCCTCATAATGTGTCCGTAAATATTTCACACATTTATTTTCCGTATTTATTTCAAACATTTAATGAGTATCTTCTTCAGAACCACTGTGACCCAAACTTGGTACAAAGTTTGCCAGCGTTTCGATGCTGCTCTCAATTTGGCTGCATGCAGGAGATCAAAATTTCGTTCACCCTTGATACTTATAATATCTACTAGCAATTTAGAATTGCAAGGAAATCGATTTTACAATGGGCCAAAAATATATTGATAGTTACTTTCAAATGATAAACGGAGACTATCCTGAAATGTACACACTTGGAAGTCCACAGTGTGACTTATCTTTAACATACACAAGTCGCTAGCTGGCTGTGAAAAGGTCCGATATCACATTGAGACGCTAATATACACAAAAGTGCTTATGTGCTTGACCCAAGAGATGAGTGTAGATGTGTGTAGAGAGACATTCTGCACCGTGTGGCCGTATTAAAACTTGTAAAAACAAAGTACTCATCACAGGAAACTTACGACAAGTGTTCTCATCCCAGAAATATATTATAATGCTATTGAAGTGTTTTAGACATAACCACTATATTCTTATCAGGAAGTTAAACATGTTCAATCATTAACGCTCGACAATATTGCAATAAGTCTCCCGAGATTACTCTGGTGACTTAAAAAGTCTATGATTTTAGCCTTTTTTTTGGATGAATCGGTTTTCAAGGTTGCGCTTCAGCATACTGTTAAGGTGGTACTCTACATCGTCATAATGGCTGACTTCCTTCAGAAAAATGGATGAAAAAATCGATATCAGTAATATTTGACTCTTCCTTTTCTATTTAAATACCTAGCCGAGTAGCTCAGTAGGTTAGAATACCGACTGTGGAACTGTAGGTCGCATGTCCGAGTCCAGCAGGGGTTTTAATTTTTTTTCAGATTACCTTCTACTAAAATTGTACTTTTTGACAAAATGAAGTAAATTTGAAAATTTTCAACTTCAAAATATTGTTGTACATATCCTCCACTTTTCATCTACATCAAATTTCTCTGGTGTAGCATACCTTTTAAAAAAAAAACCCTTGGAATACCATCTACCCTTTTAAAGCATCGGGATTCTGAACAGCACAAGAGTGTTAAATCTGTTTACCACCAACCAAGATGACATCTGAAGTGCCATCTTCATCTCTTCATATAAACTCAATTAGCAAAACCAGACAAAACAGCATAAAGTTGCTCGATAAAAAGGTAGATGTGGTCATTCTCTGTGGGAAACAAATTAATATTCTTCTCTGATGACACAGAGATGATGCCACACAAGTGATTCCTCGGATACATTTATTGATTAAATGTTGTTTAACGTCCCTCTCGAGTATATTTCACTTATATGGAGACGTCACCACTGCCGGTGAAGGGCTGCAAAATTTAGGCCCATGCTTGGCGCTTCTGACCATTGAGCAGGGAGGGATTTTTATCGTGCCACACCTGCTGTGACACGGGACCTCGGTTTCTGCGGTCTCATCCGAAGGACCACCCCATTTAGTCGCCTCTTACGACAAGCAAGGGGTACTGAGGACCTATTCTAACCCTGATCCCCATAGGATTTTTGACCTCTAAGCTGTTAAAATAATGAATTCTGTGAACCAATTGTGAGGTTTTACGCTTTATAGAAATGCTAATAATAGTATGTAAGTATTGATTCCGTGACCTAATCTAGCTGCAGCACTCTGAAAACATAATGGGACAGATCAGAGAGCTACAGATCCACCCCTTGTAATAAACTTCGATTGACGGCGCACAAATATTGAATTTATGAGACGGCGATACAAGAATATGGTGATAGGAAGGGAGAAAACGCAACGGACCAGACCGGAATTAGAACCCGGACCCGCGACTTCTCTTTTCAGGTGCTCTACCAACTGAGCTGTCTGGACAACGGCGATCTAACCCAGCTGACCGCTACATACTACTTTTACGGATATTTTTGTCAGTCCCACGTGTTCACAATCAGAGTACATTCTGCTGATTGGGTGATATCGTAAAGATTCAACCAATCAACGAGAATAATACAATGAGGAAATCCTGACTACTATGCAAAATTCAAAGTCAAAACCAGATATTCCGGAAAATAAGATTCGCAAATAGTAAAATTTATTGAACAACCTAGGCCTAGTACTAAGTCGTCTACAGAAACTTCATTGTGCATGCCTAGATTGCTTCTGGACCTTTAGTGCGCATGTCTGGTTTCTAAAGTTCGTAGGGTAGACCAGACACCCCTTCCGGTTTCGACTGAAGACAGTGAAATCGTACTTTGGTTCAACGTTAGTCACTATAGTTGGTGACTGAACCAAGTCCTAGAAATTTTCAGATTTTACCAGTCCAGAAAGGGGAATTCTGCTTTAAGCGGTGAAAAATCAAAATATCCAAGTATCAAGCAGATGTGTGAAATTCTGTGGTGTCGTTTACTTTGAGGTCACTGGAATATATCCAATCGATTGATTGTACCTTGTCTCGATGTCGTCTCCATACGAGTGAAATATTCTCATGAGGGACGTTAAACAATATTCAATCAGTCATATGGAGACGTCACCAAGACCGGTGAAGGGCTTCAAATTTAAGCCTTTGCTCGGCGCTTACGGCCGTTGAGCAGTGAGGGTTATTTAGCGTGCCACACCTACTGTGACACAGGACATCTGTTTTTAAGGTCATCTCCGAGGACCCGTGACATTCACACCTGATGCCGAGTGTTTGACGATGGAACTGTCACTACCTGTTTTAACGACTTAGCTTTGTAGCGTCCGGGATTCGAACTCCGGCATACCGTCTGTGGGGCGACCGCTCCACCCTCTAGACCACCACGACGGTCTATATCGAATCGATATATGAATGAAAATGGTTGTTGTTAATACATAAAACATTGCCGACATATCTAATTGTAAAGATAAAGGCCACAGAAAAATGCCTCATACCAAATTTGAAAACGTTGGTTCGTTGTATATTGTTTAACGTCCAGTTCGAGAATATTTCGCTCATATGAAGACGTCATCATTGCCGGTGAAGAGCTGCAAAATTTAAGCCTATGTTCGGCGTTTAGTCTTTAAGCAGGGAGGAATCTTTATCGTGTCACACCTGCTGTGATATGGGGCCTCGGTTTTGCGGTCTTATCTGAAGAACCGCCCTATTTAGTTGCCTCTCTAAGTCTTACAACAAGCAACGGGTACTGAGGACCTATTCTATTCAAGACCCTGAAAAGAATTAGAAAGGTAGTTATCAAGAAGTTAAAGATGTGCAATAGTTAAAGGATGACTATGACTGTAAACCGCCTGACGGACATATTTACACAGGAGTGATGTCTGACGGACATATTTACACAGGAGTGACGCCTGGTGAACATATTTATACAGGAGTGACGCCTGACGGACATATTTATACAGGTGTGATGTCTGACGGACATATTTACACAGGAGTGATGTCTGGCGGACATATTTATACAGGTGTGATGTCTGACGGACATATTTATACAGGAGTGATGTCTGACGGACATATTCACACAGGAGTGATGCCTGACGGACATATTTATACAGGAGTGATGTCTGACGGACATATTTACACAGGAGTGATGTCTGACGGACATATTTACACAGGAGTGATGTCTGACGGACATATTTATACAGGTGTGATGCCTGGCGGACATATTTACACAGGAGTGATGCCTGACGGACATATTTATACAGGAGTGATGCCTGACGGACATATTTATACAGGAGTGATGTCTGACGGACATATTTATACAGGAGTGACTCCTGACGGACATATTTATACAGGAGTGATGTCTGACGGACATATTTATACAGGAGTGATGCCTGACGGACATATTTATACAGGAGTGATGTGTGGCGGACATATTTATACAGGAGTGATGTCTGACGGACATATTTATACAGGAGTGATGCCTGACGGACATATTTATACAGGAGTGATGTCTGGCGGACATACTTATACAGGAGTGATGTGTGGCAGACATATTTACACAGAAGTGATGTGTGGCGGACATATTTATACAGGAGTGACGCCTGACGGACATATTTATACAGGAGTGATGTGTGGCGGACATATTTATAGAGGAGTGATGTCTGGCGGACATATTTATACAGGAGTGATGTCTGACGGACATATTTACACAGGAGTGATGTCTGACGGACATATTTACACAGGAGTGACGCCTGGTAGACATATTTATACAGGAGTGATGTCTGACGGACATATTTATACAGGAGTGATGCCTGGCACACATATTTATACAGGAGTGATGTCTGGAAGACATATTTATACAGGAGTGATGTCTGACGGAGATATTTATACAGGAGTGATGCCTGATGGACATATTTATACAGGAGTGATGCCTGATGGACATATTTATACAGGAGTGATGTCTGACGGACATATTTATACAGGAGTGATGTCTTGCGGACATATTTACACAGGAGTGACTCCTGACGGACATATTTACACAGGAGTGATGTGTGGCGGACATATTTATACAGACATGATGCCTGGTGGACATATTTATACAGGTGTGATGTCTGACGGACATATTTATACAGGAGTGATGTCTGGCGGACATATTTACACAGGTGTGATGTCTGACGGACATATTTATACAGGAGTGACGCCTGACGGACATATTTATACAGGAGTGATGTCTGGCGGACATATTTACACAGGTGTGATGTCTGACGGACATATTTATACAGGAGTGACGCCTGACTGACATATTTATACAGGAGTGATGTCTGGCGGACATATTTATACAGGAGTGATGTCTGGCGGACATATTTATACAGGAGTGATGTCTGACGGACATATTTATACAGGAGTGACGCCTGACGGACATATTTATACAAGAGTGACGCCTGGCGGACATATTTATACAGGAGTGATGTCTGACGGACATATTTGGATGTACATGACGCCAAGTGAACACATTAAGACGAACATGACATACAGTGGACACTAAATTTTGCAGCCATTCACTGGCAATGGTAATGTCTCGATATGAGTGAAAAATTCTCAGAGTGGAACGTTAAACAATACACAACCAATCTTGTGGACATATATTTACAGATGCGACATCTACTGGACGGGTGTGATGCTTAGCGGGCATATCTGGCCGGGCATGATGCTCATCTGACATATCAGCTATACGGCCACAAAAGCTGCTTCTCCTTCGCAGAGGGGGAGGGGATAAAAGGTGCCACTATTTTCTAAATCGTTTACAGACACAATAACTATGATACAATTCTAAACCATCTACACACGTTTCTCTACAAATACGAAACATGACACTGGAAGCGACATTAACTCTCAGCAGATAGCTGTAACGCACTCCATATCAGAAGTAACAGACATTAACTCTTAGCAAATAGCTGTAACGCACTCCATATCAGAAGTAACAGACATTAACTCTTAGCAAATAGCTGTAACACACTCCATATCAGAAGTAACATAGACATTAACTCTCAGCAAATAGTTGTAACGCACTCCATATCAGAAGTAACATAGACATTAATTCTTAGCAAATAGCTGTAACGCACTCCATATCAGAAGTAACATAGACATTAACTCTTAGCAAATAGCTGTAACGCACTCCATATCAGAAGTAACATAGACATTAACTCTCAGCAAATAGTTGTAACGCACTCCATATCAGAAGTAACATAGACATTAACTCTCAGCAAATAGCTGTAACGCACTCCATATCAGAAGTAACATAGACATTAACTCTTAGCAAATAGCTGTAACGCACTCCATATCAGAAGTAACAGACATTATCTCTTAGCAGATAGTTGTAACACACTCCATATCAGAAGTAACATAGACATTAACTCTTAGCAAATAGCTGTAACACACTCCATATCAGAAGTAACATAGACATTAACTCTTAGCAAATAGCTGTAACACACTCCATATCAGAAGTAACATAGACATTAACTCTTAGCAAATAGCTGTAACACACTCCATATCAGAAGTAACATAGACATTAACTCTTAGCAGATAGTTGTAACACACTCCATATCAGAAGTAACATAGACATTAACTCTTAGCAAATAGCTGTAACACACTCCATATCAGAAGTAACATAGACATTAACTCTTAGCAAATAGCTGTAACGCACTCCATATCAGAAGTAACATAGACATTAACTCTTAGCAAATAGCTGTAACGCACTCCATATCAGAAGTAACAGACATTAACTCTCAGCAGATAGTTGTAACGCACTCCATATCAGAAGTAACAGACATTAACTCACAGCAAATAGCTGTAACGCACTCCATATCAGAAGGAACATAATATAAATAGCACTTTTATTTTCGATGATGTTAAATTTTGTTAAATGCTGCAATGTCCATAGACTGTACATAATCCTCGAAGCCTGTGATTTCCTCTTCTAAAAAGTCTGTGCTGATCTGAAATAAAAAACAAACCAATAAATATCACAACAGACTGCAGGGAACTTCCGAAGATACAACCCAACATTTCTTATAAAGGGTAGCTCTCTTGTATGTGCTAGCGAATGAGCAGACTTTACCTAGTTTGACATGACCAGAGCATATGAAGTGAATGCTCTACCACTGAGCGATTGTGACTTGTTCTTGTTATTGAGAAGAATTTTCCTACATATTCCTATCTTTAAATCCCTACTGTTATTGAGGAGAAGAATTTTCCTACATATTCCTATCTTTAAATCCCTACTGTTATTGAGGAGAAGAATTTTCCTACATATTCCTATCTTTAAATCCCTACTGTTATTGAGAAGAATTTTCCTACATATTCCTATCTTTAAACCCCTACTGTGGTCTCATTCTGGTGCTTGTTGTCAACTTTACATACCGGTACATCTTCTCTAAATAGAGAAGCTTGGCTGTATATGGTCTTATGTTTATGGAGAAGTCAACATGTGACAAACAAATTTTGATCAGATTAGCTTACTTGCTTCAGGTGAGCAAAATACAAATCTCATCATTTCATCCTCAAAATATAATTCTGACCTCATCATCCTCAAAATCAAATTCTCAGCTTATCATCCTCAAAAATCTAATTCCCACCTCATCATTCTCAAAATATATTGCTCACCTTATCCTCAAAATATAATTCTCACCTTATCATCCTCAAAATATAATTCTCACCTTATCATCCTCAAAATATAATTCTCACCTTATCATCCTCAAAATATAATTCTCACTTTATCATCCTCAAAATATATTGCTCACCTTATCATCCTCAAAATATAATTCTCACTTAATCATCCTCAAAATATAATTCTCACTTAATCATCCTCAAAATATAATTCTCACTTAATCATCCTCAAAATATAATTCTCACTTTATCATCCTCAAAATATAATTATCATCTCATCATTCTCAAAATATAATTCTCACTTAATCATCCTCAAAATATAATTCTCACTTAATCATCCTCAAAATATAATTCTCACTTTATCATCCTCAAAATATAATTCTCACTTTATCA
This sequence comes from Ostrea edulis, assembly GCF_947568905.1. Lineage (NCBI taxonomy): Eukaryota > Metazoa > Mollusca > Bivalvia > Ostreida > Ostreidae > Ostrea > Ostrea edulis. The sequence continues at coordinate 43,492,763 of NC_079173.1, forward strand.
TCCTCAAAATATAATTCTCACTTTATCATCCTCAAAATATAATTCTCACTTAATCATCCTCAAAATATAATTCTCACTTAATCATCCTCAAAATATAATTCTCACCTTATCATCCTCAAAATATAATTCTCACCTTATCATCCTCAAAATATAATTCTCACTTTATCATCCTCAAAATATAATTCTCACCTCATCCTTACAATTAAATTCTCACCTTATTCTCACAATTAAATGCTCACCTTATCATCTTCAATAACTGCAGTGATCTGGAGTTTCTTAATGCCATATCCAACAGGAACTAGTTTAGCTACAAGTCAAAAAAGGAACTAGTTTAGCTACAAGTCAAAAAAAGGGAACTATTTTAGCTACAATTAAAAAAAGGAACTAATTTAGCTACAATTCAAAAAAGGAACTAGTTTAGCTACAATTCAAAAAAGGAACTAATTTAGCTACAAGCCAAAAAAGGAACTAGTTTAGCTACAAGTCAAAAAAGGAACTAGTTTAGCTACAAGCCAAAAAACGAACTAGTTCAGCTACAAGTACAAAAAGAAATAGTTAAGCTACAAAATAAGAGGTTTGCACCTGAGATTTGGAGTAATGTTAATTTTTTGGGAAGTGTATTTTCGATTTCTACATCGGAGGAGAATTAGGAAATTAAAACGAAAACCTAGGGCCACAATGTTTGTTATTGAGCTACAGTGTTTGAAACATGACCTTTTTGCACTTAGAATTAACTCAAGATTTATTCAATTAAACTTGATTTGCCTGTTGGTGTCAACACAACATAAGCAACACAAATCAATCATTAGGTAAATTAGATACATAATCATGTCTTTTAACACTACAGATAAAAAAAAGTTTAATACTAGTAATGGAAATGAATAATGACCTTTTTGCACTTAATATACCAAAAATTAATGATATCAAATTTGAGAGATTAAAAGGACATATTTGGAGTAATGTCATTTTTTACTATTTCACATAATTTTCAAGGTCTTGTCTTAATGTTCAAAATGGAACTAAAAAAAGTGGGGGTTTAATAGAGATCAAAATTTTAAATATTTCCGAAAATACTGAATATTTAATACAATATTTCGACGAGTAAATTTAATTTAACTCAGTGTTCTGTTTGGAAAAATATATCAACCAAATCAATAAATTACAACATTTGAACTAGTTCCAAATCTCAACTACTTGTATCATAAATCATAAAACTGAAATACATGTATAAGGGTATAAAAATGGAAGATATATTGGATGAAACAGAAACTGTAATATCATGCAGATTTAAAACTTTTTGATTAATCCATCCTTCCACCACAACATATAGTCTTTGTGAAACCCTTTCAAAATTTGAAATGACACACATTTTTTCAACTGGATAGGGTTCAGTAATAGATGTGTAATGTGTTTGCACCAATGGGATCAGTATTGGACCATTAATACTTAGTTGTAGCATCCTGCGCAGTTGTGCTCAAAAGCTCATGAGCTAACTTCCTTAATGGAAAGAAATACTCAATTTAGAGTTTATAAAAAAACTCAAACCCTAATTTGTCAAACTCATCTATGAAACCCTACCATATCCTTGGATTTCACCACCAAAGTGTTTGACAAAAATTAATTAAAAGAGACACTACAGCTCATTTTACATATTTTAATCAAGTTGTTTTTAAAGCACGCATCGCTAAAATGATAAAAACTATATCGATACTAACAAAAAAGCCGTAATGGGTCCACACTTGCTTTCCAAGAACGCATCACTAAAATGATAAAAACTATATCGATACTAACAAAAAAGCCTTAATGGGTCCACACACGCTTTCCAAGAACGCATCACTAAAATGATAAAAACTATATCGATACTAACAAAAAAGCCTTAATGGGTCCACACTCGCTTTCCAAGAACGCATCGCTAAAATGATAAAAACTATATCGATACTAACAAAAAAGCCGTAATGGGTCCACACTTGCTTTCCAAGAACGCATCACTAAAATGATAAAAACTATATCGATACTAACAAAAAAGCCTTAATGGGTCCACACTCGCTTTCCAAGAACGCATCGCTAAAATGATAAAAACTATATCGATACTAACAAAAAAGCCTTAATGGGTCCACACTCGCTTTCCGTGGTGATTCTCCAGTGACTTCTTATCAGAAGTAATCAGAAATCATTGTTCTAACGAACACCCTACTGACCAAACAATGTCATGTTTTTATTCTAACGAACACCCTACTGACCAAACAATGTCATGTTTTTATTCTAACGAACACCCTACTGACCAAACAATGTCATGTTTTTATTCTAACGAACACCCTACTGACCAAACAATGTCATGTTTTTATTCTAACGAACACCCTACTGACCAAACAATGTCATGTTTTTATTCTAACGAACACCCTACTGACCAAACAATGTCATGTTTTTATTCTAACGAACACCCTACTGACCAAACAATGTCATGTTTTTATTCTAACGAACACCCTACTGACCAAACAATGTCATGTTTTTATTCTAACGAACACCCTACTGACCAAACAATGTCATGTTTTTATTCTAACGAACACCCTACTGACCAAACAATGTAATGTTTTTATTCTAACGAACACCCTACTGACCAAACAATGTAATGTTTTTATTCTAACGAACACCCTACTGACCAAACAATGTAATGTTTTTCAAACCGACCTGCAGGTCTAATACACTTACATGCTCCCCATAAAAGTCCATCAGCCACAATGCTTCGTACGGACTTCTCCAATTCTGCCATGTCAGTTTCGTCGTCCCAGGGCTTAACGTCCAGTATAAGACTGCTTTTGGCGATTAAGGCTGGTTCTGAAATCCCAAAATAACATTATAATATTCATCAACAAACTCAATATTCATCTAAAGTTACCCACACATCAACGATCAAAAAGACGTTAGCCATCAAACTCAATGTTCATCTAAAGTCACCCACACATTAATGGTCAAAAAGACGTTAGCCATCAAACTTGACCTATGTATATTGACTTTGGTTCGACAAATTATAACGGGTGTTTTCTGTAGGTGACACTTCATGAACTGTAGCCATTTTCACAAAAAAATCTTACAACTAAGATAAAAAAATCTATCTCTGCCTTATATTCAATTCAGTGCGACTATGCCCCGAGTAATAATACAACTTTTAACATATATGCATATACTTTGTTTTGTTCATTCAGAAATATATCAGAGAAAAATTATTAAAGAATTACACTGTTTTAAAATTTTCCTCTTAAATGCAAGATCTTTAGTGGAAAGGGCCACTGATCTCTAAAGGTAGAAAATTATCCATTCATTGGAAAGGACCATTGATCTCTAAAGGTAGAAAATTATCCATTCATTGGAAAGGACCATTGATCTCTAAAGGTAGAAAATTATCCATTCAGTGGAAAGGGCCACTGATCTCTAAAGGTAGAAAATTATCCATTCAATGGAAAGGGCCACTGATCTCTAAAGGTAGAAAATTATCCATTCAGTGGAAAGGGCCACCGATCTCTAAAGTTAGAAAATTATTCATCTGCTTTTCCACGCACCTATATATCCCTATATGTATCGATACGTATTTTGTGGTGATTGTAAATTTTGCTGCTTTTTCCTACTCATAAAAAATTGACAACCACATATAATATCTATTATGCAGTAGAATAGTAATTAAATATTAATTGTCTTGGTACTCTCTGAGTTAGACTCACACTTAGACTTGTTTTGGTACTCTCTGAGTTAGACTCACTCTTAGACTTGTTGTGGTACTCTCTGAGTTAGACTCACACTTAGACTTCTTGTCTTGGTATTCTCTTGAGTTAGACTCACTCTTTGACTTGTTGTGGTACTCTCTGAGTTAGACTCACACTTAGACTTCTTGTTGTGGTACTCTCTGAGTTAGACTCACACTTAGACTTGTTTTGGTACTCTCTGAGTTAGACTCACACTTAGACTTGTTTTGGTACTCTCTGAGTTACACACTTAGACTTGTTTTGGTACTCTCTGAGATAGACTCACACTTAGACTTGTTTTGGTACTATCTGAGTTAGACTCACACTTAGACTTGTTTTGGTACTCTCTGAGTTAGACTCACACTTAGACTTCTTGTCGTGGTACTCTCTGAGTTAGACTCACACTTAGACTTGTTTTGGTACTCTCTGAGTTAGACTCACACTTAAGACTTGTTTTGGTACTCTCTGAGTTAGACTCACACTTAGACTTGTCATGGTACTCTCTGAGTTAGACTCACACTTAAGACTTGTTTTGGTACTCTCTGAGTTAGACTCACATTTAAGACTTGTCTTGGTACTCTCCGATTTAGACTCATACTTAGACTTCTTGTCTTGGTACTCTCTGAGTTAGACTCACACTTAGACTTGTTTTGGTACTCTCTGAGTTAGACTCGCTCTTAGACTTCTTGTCTTGATACTCTCTGAGTTAGACTCACTCTTAGACTTGTTTTGGTACTCTCTGAGTTAGAATCACTCTTAGACTTGTTTTGGTACTCTCTGAGTTAGACTCACTCTTAGACTTGTTTTGGTACTCTCTGAGTTAGACTCACTCTTAGACTTGTTTTGGTACTCTCTGAGTTAGACTCACTCTTAGACTTGTTTTGGTATTCTCTGAGTTAGACTCACTCTTAGACTTCTTGTCTTGGTACTCTCTGAGTTAGACTCACACTTAGACTTGTTTTTGGTACTCTCTGAGTTAGACTCACTCTTAGACTTGTTTTGGTACTCTCTGAGTTAGACTCACTCTTAGACTTGTTTTGGTACTCTCTGAGTTAGACTCACTCTTAGACTTCTTCTCTTGATATTGTTGAAGACGTTTTTCCCTCTCTGCTTTGGCGTCTTCGTCATCAGATCCAAATAGATCGATGTCGTCGTCGTCATCGTCGTCGCATGCTGCAGGCGTGCCACTTCCTGCCGATCCGTAGCTGGAAAGATCTTTCTTCTGCCCTGGGAACCTGTTCATACACATTAAGTTACTATGGTAATAGTCAATCTTGAGGTTTAGTGGATCTCTGCAGATTTCAATTGAATAATTAAAATCTGTAATTCCTTCACATTTCTCTTTACACAAATAAATACAAATCTAGCTCATACATCTGATTACCACTATCACCAGCTAACAACAAACCATATTCAATAAATGTTTCGGCATCTTAGATTTGTAAATTTACACAAATCACACTAATCTTTAAAACCGAAAAAAGGCTGAAGTACATTAGAATTTTCAGAAAAATAAATGAAAGAATTAAATGTGGCAGAGGTTTAAACTATATGCTGTGGTGCCTAAGAACCAATGATATCTTTTCCTTTGGCCTAATATCCTAATAAAACACTTGCATGAGAACCCAAGATATAATATTCTTTGGTCTAATGTAAACAAGTTTGTATAAGAACCCTATTAAAGCTCAGCAGTGATACGGAAATCTGTTAGAATTCTGATGTTTGGTTTGATATTGATATAAGAAAATATACAATAACTTTTTTGTATTTGATGAGGTTAGAAAATTTACAATAACTTTTTTGTATTTGATGTTAGAAAATTTACAATAACTTTTTTGTATTGGACGAGGTTAGAAAATTTACAATAACTTTTTTGTATTGGATGAGGTTAGAAAATTTTCAATAACTTTTTTGTATTGGATGAGGTTAGAGCAGATGCCCAGAAGTAAGCATCTCCTGTCGACCAGTCCAACATGCTGTGAGTCCTATATCTCGATCGAGTAAACAGAGTAATCCATAGTGAAAATCTGTGTGTAATGAACAGCGTGGTACTGAACAACTGGTATAAAACAATATCTGACAAATACAATAATGACAGGTTGTTCATTATAACTGACCACAACATTTGTGAAAATGCTGGTTTTAAATGAAGCTGTTAAAACCCATTCAACATCAACTTTTTTGCCAGATAGTAATGGATCATGTCACAATGGTCTAAGATTGACAGAAATTTTGTCTTCCTGAATGCACTTTATAAGGGAAATTGACTTCCCCACAATTTCACTAAACTTTTCCCACAATTCCACTGAAAACAGTTTTCCCACAATTCCACTGAAGTTTTCCCATAAATCCACTGAATTCCCTATGATTGTCTTGCTGTATAGACAGACACTCAAAGTAATGTTCTCCATCACAACGGAAAATTGCTGTCAGTACAGACCGACTTAGCTTTTATTATTGTGATTCAGAAGGATTGCACTTGATCAACTTGCTGGTAATAAGGGCAAATGATATATTTTTTTTCTCTCTTCAGCTCGCTAGTCTTGCCCAAAATACACTAACAACCCGTATATAAGGCCATCTTACATTGCCTCCACAATCTTCAACTAAAGCAACATAGTGATTTGTGTGACCATGACTAAAATTCACCGATTAGGCCAATTCAACTTAATTGATAGATTATCATCCCCGCCCGCCCCTCAAAAATTGGCCCGCCCTGAATTTTTTTATTTTGCGAAACTTGCGATTTTCGGGATATTTTCATGTCCGACTCCGTTATTTACACTTCTTGTGTACATTTCCGGTATAGCAACGTGCAAAATAGATCTATATCGTTTTCTTAATTTCGCACTTTCTTACAGGTGTAAATCTTGAAGAAGTTAGGTATATTTCTGTTTGAAATTAGAGCTTAACCTGGAATTCGTCTGTGAAAATAGCATAGATTGATATCCACCTGGCATTAAATGATGCGCATCTGTTGAAAAAAGAATCGTTTGTCTTTAATATTTTTCTCAGAAAATAAAATTAAAAAATAAAATCCTCCCACCCGCCCCATACTTTTTGCTGACCCTGGATGATAGTCTACTAATTAAGTTGAATTGGCCTTACAATTAGTAACAGATTTGACTGATCGCTAAAAGCTCTTTAACGACTAAGGTTAAAATAATCATAACTTGGGAGATAGAGACTGTGACTTAAAATGCAACAAGTGTTATCATTGGTTTAGATGTGATTTAAGATGAAACAAGTGTTACCATTGCTTAAGAAGTGACCTAAGATGAAACAAATGTTATCATTGGTAAATAGATGTGACTTAAGATGAAACAAGTGTTATCATTGGTTTAGATCTATGTAAATTGAAATGAAACGTGTCGTCATTGGTGTAGATGTGACTTACGAAGATCTGGCAGCTCCATAGGATTTAATGTGGTTATACCAACGGAGGGCATTCACTAGATCAGCCGACGGAGAACCAGAGAGGGCGTTAAACACAACACCATCTGCCTGAGAGGGCTGGAACCTGCAAGAATTTTAAAAGACTGTAACATTGTCCAAATGCTAACCCAAACACTGGAAGAATATTTAAAAGTTTTATATTCAGGGATGAATATTGTGGAGTCATTAGATTTCCAAAGTGTGGGTACCCCATCATCACAAATTTCATACCAAATTGTGGTATACATAAAATGAACTTTGATCTCCATTGAGTTTACAACCTCACTCTCACAAGCAATATTGGAATAGAGGTTAGCTATTTATACATGACTCCCGACTATGAACACCAGTAAATGGAATAATAACTCTTTCTCTCTGTATCTTAATTTAGAACTTTGTCAGGGATCGAAATTAGTGAGAAATACTCACAAAATGCAAGTACATAAAAAAAAAAAAAAGTTAAAAATAGTGCGACACTTGAAAATCTTAGCGAGTGGTGATTTACAAACCCTGATTGTATCGTATCTGTTTTATACGGTGATGCACTATTCGCTTTTCTTAAACTTGCACTCAGAATCATACAAACGCTTACAAGAACAACCAATTTCAACAACCGTTCTCTCCGAATTTTTCTTTTATGATTTTTTAAGAAACTCGGAGTCAAAGAAATGCTTTAGAGGTTTGACATCGCATTAAGACGAAAAATATAGACATGTGCCACGAGTCCAGTTCACTTATAGGGGTGATTAAATTGAAATCAGAAATCCGAGTATGAGGTTTTTGTTATTCATTGATCTTAAAAATAAAATAGTCTAGAGTCTATGTTTTACCAAGTCTTCCGGTGGGCATTTTTATCAGAATGTCCTATCTACATTAATTTATTGTCATATTGAGGTTGGGTTGTAGTGTAATCTCGGCTGAGATTTGACTTGGCTGAATATTTGGACTAACGCCGTCATCGAATCTCGGAGTCCTTCATAATTCATGTCTGGAAATTTACTTTCAGCTTCGGCCAGTTCTAGCAATTAATGTGCACTGACAGGTACCCAACAATAGACATGTCCAGATGACAATCAGAACATAACCTGTACTCCCACTTGGGACCTTTCAATCCGAAATATCCGACGTCTACCTGGCTTTTTTATGATTTTGATCTTTACTGTGCCAGGAAAACGTCAGAACCAACGTCATTATGTAAACTGGAAATTTCATGGAGGCGGCATTCTGGACATTTTGCTACCCCCAGCATTCTTAGGCCGATTCTAAATAATTGCCAGCCGAATTCAATGTTAAACTCACAACTAATCAATAAAATGATGCTTCTTAGTTTACTAATATTGATTAAAAGAAAACATTACTCCAAATTTCGATAACAGAAGCACACAATTGTAGTCAGTCATTTGAGCGAACGAGTCACACGACTCAAAACAAAGCTCGACAGTTTGTTGAAATGTTTTCAAGAGGCTGTTTATATGATTAAAGAACCCATAAAATCGATATTAGTAAGTACAAGAGGCATCGTTTTATTGATTAGTTATGTGTTTAACAGGTCCAGTCCAAATACTATTTCTACCTACGTAGCTATTAATAGCTACCTAGATATTCAAACCTACTTAAAGGGACTGGTTCACGTTTTTCGAAAGAAATATTTTTCATTTGTGATGTTAAAAATTAAAAATATAACTCATTTAATGTTGACAACCAAAATTTGGACCGTCTGAATGTAAGGATAAGAGCAATATTTTAGCTTTGATTCTGTGTTATGTAAACAAAGACTCGAGTCTTTTTATGTAAACAAACAAACCAGTGAAACATTAATTTTGTAATTCAAAGCATCTTCATTTTGTACAATTACAAATTTTAACTTTTAAATGACACATTTTACCTAAAGCATACTTGAGATGTGATATATATAATAAACTTGGATCAGTATCCATTTATTTTGAAAACTCGTAAACATTAACACACCTCAATCTTTGTTTTCAAAACAAATAATAAACTCTCTATAATGAGCTTCCGTCATGATGAATTTCCTCAATTTTTTGGGAAACCTTCTAAAACATATTAGACTACAGATTTTGATTACTTAAAGTGAAATACAAAATTTGGAGGAAAATCGTGAATCAGTCCCTTTAAAGTAGCTACTTCTACCCGTTTTTAAAAATATAAATAATAATTAAGGCGCATTTTTAAAACAGTCATTTTATGTATCATGTTGTGCATGTGCACGGCAAAATTCGGAGTGTAAATTTGAATACTTTGCGAGGGTGGAGAATGTAGAGGAAATGCATGAAAAATCGTTCCACAAACCTTTAAGGTAAAAATGCATGAAGGTAAACTTTAAAATTAATACAGATTTTAAGACATTCTAGACTTCTTATCACGTAGCTTTGATCCTAAGCTCCTAGAAAATGGAACTGGGTGTAGTTATTGATGCAAATTTGAAAGGTTAGAAAGTAATAATTTTTGTCCAATATTTTCAGTGATTGGGAACAGTCTATACGAAAGTTTTTTGGACCACACAGGACATTCGGTCCTGTGTCATCAATGAACACACCTGACCGAACCAAATTTTGTCAGACCGAAAAACCTAATGTAAAAAAGAGAAACACGTGAAAATGCAAAACCAAGGAAATCTTATTTATTATACTAGTAATACTATACCAGGGATCCCTCCCGCATAATACTTTAAACGGTCCATGCGGTTTAATCACATTCATTTACGTATTTGGATTTGTGTGATATTTTTTACTTATAACAAACATTTAATTGACTCCGCGTCAAAATAATAAAGCTTAAAACCGAATACTGAGACATCGGACATTCCGGTCCGGTGTAAAAAATGACACATCGGACCCGAGGCATTGCACATCGGTCAGGTCCGACGGTCTGATGTCTTTCGCATAGACTGATTGGGAAGGACAAAATGGCCTATGGGACCATGGCCCCACGGTTCAAGTTTTCAATGGGCCATTTTCAGATTTAATGGGCCATCAAGATATTTGAATGGCCATTTTCAATAAATAGCAAATGTGCTGTGGAACATTTTTGTTTTAATTGAAACTCTGAACATCACCACGATCTTTTCCACCGCTCTTGAAAATGTTTCTGCTTTGTTTCAATGTCCCCTTCTCAACGGTATCATTGTTTTTATCGGCATTGGTATTTGAAGACGGTCTCTCATTGTTATTTTCATTATTTGGTTTTTTTTTTCACTTTCTGTCGTTTCTATATTCCGAAGATTAAATGCTAAAGTATAAGAATGAAAAGATGTAATGAGATGTGGTGTAAGAGGAAATAGTTTATTGGATATATTATTTTGATTTGTATTGCTTAAACCAATGAGATTTGGTGTATTAGAATACATAGGAATTAAAAATGAAAGTACAAAAAATAAGTAAGTCGTACCCAATTCATTCTTGAGAAAAAAAACGTAAGTTACAATCGATAATGAATGTGCACTTTGGCGCATGGATTAGATAATTTAATGCGCCAATTTTCACCTGAATGGGACTATGGCGCAGGGCCTTCCCAATCACCGTATTTTTGTGGTATTCATCATCAGTGTAAGTGTCAGATTCAAAAATTTGGTACACACCATATTGTGCCATTTCTGCATTGAAATGCAAGTAAAGGAAAAAGTAAGTAAAACTAGCTACCTGGAGTATGTTTAAATAGTAGAAAAAGTCTTTGGACTGGGCCTGTTTAACATTGAATTTGGTTCGCAAATATTTAAAATTGGTCCGATAATGCTGGAGGGTGCAAAATTTGCAGTTCACGTAATGGCGCCGGTTCTGTCGTTTTCCTGGCACAGTAAACATCAACATCACAAACAAGCCAGGTAAACGTCAGATATTTCGGACTAGGGACCTTTAATCCCAATCAGGCAATCTTGAATTGAAAATCACTGAGTTACACAAAAACTTCCAAAAATCTTACAATTCAAAGAATTACAGATGAAACTCGTTTATACAGCTACAGCACAATTATAATGAGCATTTTTATAATATAAAATAGCTCCCCCCCCCCTCTTTTCATTATGTCGTAATCGTATCAAAACTTAGTGAAGACAACAGACCCTTCGATATAACTTTTATCTGCTAGGTATTCATTGAGTGCTGTTAAGCCTTCCTTCTTTTTGAGGTCTCCAAAGCCCATTTTGTACAGAATCTCTGGTTCGCTGAGACAACGTGTTCTGTACACCGGTAATTCTCGGCCGGAAAAGGACCGAACAGAGTCAAAATTTCAAAAGTCTTTTACCGGATAGTAACGGATTTTAATGTTATGAAGCTTTAAAATCTTGCTGATAATTTACTGGGATTGAATATCAAAAGAAATCTTTATAGAAATGATGGAATTATTTTGGATTCAGGTTGACGCAGCAGCATACGTCAATATACAGGGCGACCAGAGTCCTGGGTGTGAAACAGATTCTTTCCGTTTCACCATTCCGTCACCGAAAGTATCACTTCCGTTTCTGGATAGGCCAAGGTGAGAGTCTGCATTTGTTATTTTTCTTTTTAAAATCTGTGTTATTCATAATTTATAGAGATTAAATGATAGAGACAATCCATCTGTATGTGTAATACAGTGTTTTGATTTTTATGTGTCATTAGCACGGAAATACTTTTTGCAAATATTGCTGTACGAGAATATTTCAATTTACATTTCGAATTTCCTTTAGGGTTATCTGCACAATTTACGAGAGAAAACCCCCGAAAATTGATGCAATTAATAAAAAAACGGAACCATAATCATTAGAACACTTCTTTAGAGTAATTTTAGGTAAAAAACGACAGCATAGGAATCTAGATACAGTGTAGTCCTATAGTTATGCAACATTAATACACCGACCTTATCCAATGTTTAAGGGCCAGACTAAAGGTAGTAATATGTATACGGTGTGACCGTTGGACCGAGCGAAGAATGTAATGGTCATTGGAGTGTCCCAAGTAGTAATCATAATTCCTTTAAGTACGGTAGATTATGATTCGTTTAAAAATATATATTTTGAATGAAATTTTCCTTACGCTAACACCCAGTAACATCTAAGTATTAAAGGGGCTTATATGGGGACAATAGTTTTACGGGATCCGCCTATTCATTGAACGCGGGAAATAAAACGCAAGGCGACTTAAACTGTGCATCGTGACGTCACATTTAGCCTCGACTTTTTTCTCTTTTTCAAAGCAAACAATTATAAACAACAATAATACATTCCGTATGCAATGAAAAAGGCCGTTAAAACAAAATTAACCAATGAATTCAAAATGGTAAAAAAGAAACCGTAATTTTATCGTATATTCTTATTCAAAGAAACTCATGAACTCGTTCATTTATTTAGTTGTATTACAGTTTTATATGTATTTATGTACTAAAACCTGTTACAATGATAATTATACTATTCACTTTGAACAAACTGAGTGTTTAAATTAGAATTGCACGTCAGAGTCTTCTATTATTGGCATTCAAAATAAAAGACGAATAACTGTTGAAGCGGGTAATGAAAAAATAAATGGCGGCGCCCATATGGATCACGAAAATTTCAGTGAACGTATATAGAGATTATCTCTTTTTCTTTTGCTGATTTTGACTTTTTTTCTTTTACATACGTGTTACCTTTAGAGCCTTGCTTCGCAGACGGGCCTTCGGCCCGTCCGAGCTTCGCTCGGTATAAATTATCTCCATAATTGGATTAAAAAAAAATCTCAAGTTATCCGGGTATGCATGGACGGCTGTCAAAGCATTTTAACATCTCGTTACATGACTATAGACATTTTAGTTCATTGTGCAAGGGAAATGAAACGCACTTGAGTCATCATATTTAGCTTCGTTTCTCAGTAAATTTACAATCATAGCAGATTTGGCACAATCTAGGAGTGATTATACAGAGATTTTTTAAGGCCCATTTTGGGTCAGAATTTCAGCCCTTTTCCCTCCTAACAGTCTACGTGAAAGTTTTTTGGACCACACAGGACATTCGGTCTTGTGTAATCAATGAACACACCGGACCGAACCAAATTTTGTCAGACTGAAAAACCTAATGTAAAAAAGTGAAACGTGAAAATACAAAACCAAGGGAATCTTATTTATTATACTAGTAATACTATACCAGGGATCCCTCCCGCATAATACTTTAGACGGTCCATGCGGTTTTAATCACATTCATTTACATATTTGGATTTGTGTGATATTTTTTACTTATATCAATTTAAAACATTTTAATGACTCTGTGTCAAAATAGGAAAGCTCAAAATCGGACACTGAGACATCGGACATTCCGGTCCGGTGTAAAAAATGATGCATCGGACCTGAGATACTGTACATCGGTCCAGGCAACGAAATTAAGGGGAAATACTTGCTAAATGTGAGTTAAAAATTGAGATTGCGAGTAATATATCACAAGTGATCTCAACTTTTTGCGAGTGAAAAAAAATATCTTTTTCCCGGATGTCCTTGGTTTATTGACTGTACTTTGAAGTTTACAATAATTTTGTCTTGTGCACAGAAACGCTTTACAGAATGAATATACAAGTATTGAAAAAGTAATCGTGGATTGAATAAATATAACTAAGGCCAAAGTCATCTCAGTCAGTGATGTCGAAGATGGCCTACCCTTCAAGCACACTTCGGGCGTCTCAATGACGTCTGATTTAAATAGCAAGCATGTTGATCTCATCCGTTGATTGATTGTATCTTGCTTAACGTCTCGCTCGAGAATTTTTCACTCATGAAGATGTCACCAAGACCGGTGAAGGGCTTCAAATTCAGGCCTATGCTCGGCGCTTAGGGCCATTGAGCAGTGAGGGTTCTTTAGCGTGCCACACCTACTGTGACACGGGACATCTGTTTTTTAAGGTCATCTCCAAGGACCCGTGACATTCACACCTGATGCAGAGCATTTGGCGATGGAACTGTCACCTGTTTTAACGAATTAAGTCTGTCACGGCCAGGATTTGAACCCCGACCTTCCGCATGCGGGGCGAACGCTCTAACCTCTTGGCCACCGCGGCGGTCCGTGTCTACATGAAACAACACATGACAGTGTTAGTTTCACGTTGTGTCCGTCTGTACTCTGTAGTCAAACATTTCGAGTTCGCAGGGTTTTCTTTTCATCTAGAAGTTTAAAGATGGAATTTCCAAAAGTTTTGAACATATAGTTTGAATTGGTGCAAACAGTCTTCAAGATTTCAATCCACACGATGTTGTAAATAGGTGGTAGATCTCTGGACAGCGAGTTTGACGCAAAAGTGTACCCTGTGACCATCACCATGCACTATGTATGTTGTCTGACAATTCATTAAATTTTAAATGAAAGAATTCGCAATCTTATTTTTATTATTGCAATTTAAAGGAGATTTTAAAAGATTTTCCCTATATTTTGATAAAGAGACATGCTTGTTTTCTTAAATTCACGTAAAACAGCAATGGATTGAAAAATGCTAGTAAAAGCTCAATTTTGCTAGTTGGAAAATAATCCACTAGCTAAAATTTGCTAGTAGTGAAAAAAGTTAATTTGGATCCCTACAGTCAGGTCCGATGTCTTTCGCATAGACTGTCCTAAAAATTATCAATTTTCCCCCAATTTAGCTTGCATATTTCCCAATGATAAAATTATGAAAGGAAAGCGTATTTAAACAAAATAAACATTCGATGTGAATTACATACATAGGATTTAACAAAGAGTTATGGTAATGATGATTTGGATAGAATTGTTTAAAATTTTAGAAGGTTAAAGAAAATTAGAAGTGTAAAGTAAAGATAATATGATGTTTGATATGATTTTATGTGGACAATTTTTCTTAATTCGAAAGCCACAGGACCCTTGTAAAAAAATGTAGAAAAATCACTGCCTTACAAAAAAATAAAGGACAATAAAATGGTAAACATCTGTCCTGTTACGTCTGATTATATTTCTGATTACTTTGCATTTTCCCATTAATACCAAATATCTACCACTCACTGTGTAGTTTCAAAGATGGATATGGTTTAGCAGCTGTTGTCAAGAATGAAACTATAGCCACCATGTACAACATTTTGACACTGTTTTGAAACTGACAGAAATATACTGCCAGTGTCTGCATTTATGACTATGTTTAACAAGTACGATTACCAAATAAATATAGAAAGTTTTAATACCATTGGATATGTCATCAAAAAGAACACTATTACTTGTCATTATAAAGTATAATAGGTGTGAAATAAATTTCTTGGTTCTTTGTATTAAAATTATTTCTTTATGTCTGTCGTGTTATGCGGGTTTTTTGGTACATGCCACATGCAAAAAATGGCCTCTAAAATTAAAAATAAAAGTTAAAACTATCTTTGCATTATTTTTTCTTGAAAATATATGTATTGACTGATTATAAAACAAGCAATTATAATGCTATAAAACAAAGTTTAATTTTCACACTGTATGTCCCACCTTTAATATCAGTCATTTCTGAGTTACCAAGGTTACTGTCCAGTATACAATCAAGGATTGTTGAGATTGAATGAATTACAACTGTATTTTGTGATTATTGGGGATCTTTTTTTATGAAGGTAATGTGATCTACACAGGTGCAGTTGTACAGAGATTTCACTTTTGATGTAATAAGCAGGCAATTTTCCTCAGTGAAACGCAGCATATATACTGCATAGTCATTGCACTCATTAGTATTTGACTCAGTATGAATTGTTTA
>NC_079173.1:43513618-43516118 GCF_947568905.1 Ostrea edulis
AATTCCCAAACAATGAAAACGAATCAAGCAGGGTATAGTCTTACTGTTCATGTACATCCTTCACTGGCCTAAAGATTAGGATTTATGCTTCAATATTGTAAAATAAACCTAATTTTTTTGGCCTCCGCTTATTGACGGAGTTGAAAGTCAGAAAGAGTCCAGTTATACCTGAATGCATATCCTGGTCTGCTTTTTATCCCGACGTCTTTGTATGAAACATTTCTTAATTTCAAGCAAATGTCAGTATTTTTTCCCAATTGGAAAGGCCCAGGCCCATGGTATGAAGACATAAAAAATTCCTTGTCTTTGCTCATTTTTCATTGTATACTGTAGATAATGTTGTATTGTGTTGTACAGGTGACTATTGTACATTGACAATAGTAGATAATGTTGTATTGTGTTGTACAGGTGACTATTGTACATTGACAATAGTAGACAATGTTGTATTGTCTTGTACAGGTGGCTGTTGTACATTGACAATAGTAGACAATGTTGTATTGTGTTGTACAGGTGACTATTGTACATTGACAATAGTAGACAATGTTGTATTGTCTTGTACAGGTGACTATTGTACATTGACAATAGTAGACAATGTTGTATTGTGTTGTACAGGTGACTATTGTACATTGACAATAGTAGATAATGTTGTATTGTGTTGTACAGGTGACTATTGTACATTGACAATAGTAGACAATGTTGTATTGTCTTGTACAGGTGACTATTGTACATTGACAATAGTAGACAATGTTGTATTGTGTTGTACAGGTGACTATTGTACATTGACAATAGTAGACAATGTTGTATTGTCTTGTACAGGTGACTATTGTACATTGACAATAGTAGACAATGTTGTATTGTCTTGTACAGGTGGCTGTTGTACATTGACAATAGTAGACAATGTTGTATTGTGTTGTACAGGTGACTATTGTACATTGACAATAGTAGACAATGTTGTAGTGTGTTGTACAGGTGACTATTGTACATTGACAATAGTAGATAATGTTGTATTGTGTTGTACAGGTGACTATTGTACATTGACAATAGTAGACAATGTTGTATTGTGTTGTACGGTGACTATTGTACATTGACAATAGTAGACAATGTTGTATTGTGTTGTACAGGTGACTATTGTACATTGACAATAGTAGATAATGTTGTATTGTCTTGTACAGGTGACTATTGTACATTGACAATAGTAGACAATGTTGTATTGTGTTGTACAGGTGACTATTGTACATTGACAATAGTAGATAATGTTGTATTGTGTTGTACAGGTGACTATTGTACATTGACAATAGTAGACAATGTTGTAGTGTGTTGTAGAGGTGACTATTGTACATTGACAATAGTAGATAATGTTGTATTGTGTTGTACAGGTGCTTGTTGTACATTGACAATAGTAGACAATGTTGTATTGTGTTGTACAGGTGACTATTGTACATTGACAATAGTAGACAATGTTGTAGTGTGTTGTACAGGTGACTATTGTACATTGACAATAGTAGACAATGTTGTAGTGTGTTGTACAGGTGACTATTGTACATTGACAATAGTAGACAATGTTGTAGTGTGTTGTACAGGTGACTATTGTACATTGACAATAGTAGACAATGTTGTATTGTCTTGTACAGGTGACTATTGTACATTGACAATAGTAGACAATGTTGTATTGTCTTGTACAGGTGACTATTGTACATTGACAATAGTAGACAATGTTGTATTGTCTTGTACAGGTGACTATTGTACATTGACAATAGTAGATAATGTTGTATTGTGTTGTACAGGTGACTATTGTACATTGACAATAGTAGATAATGTTGTATTGTGTTGTACAGGTGACTATTGTACATTGACAATAGTAGACAATGTTGTATTGTCTTGTACAGGTGACTATTGTACATTGACAATAGTAGATAATGTTGTATTGTCTTGTACAGGTGACTATTGTACATTGACAATAGTAGACAATGTTGTATTGTCTTGTACAGGTGGCTGTTGTACATTGACAATAGTAGATAATGTTGTATTGTGTTGTACAGGTGACTATTGTACATTGACAATAGTAGACAATGTTGTATTGTCTTGTACAGGTGACTATTGTACATTGACAATAGTAGACAATGTTGTGGTGTACAGGTGACTGTCGTTGCTCAGTTTTCATTGTGTACTGTATGTTTCAGCCTGTGGCTTCCTGCGCTATGCCAGTAATGAAAGGCATGAGAGTGAAGACAGACTCGGACTTGTCCAAAAAAGCCCGGTGAGCAATTCTATAACACAGATACATGTATAGAACTCTAAACGTCTTATTGTGTAATGTTTTAATGATGTAATATAACTGATATTTTAATGATGTAATATTTCAATGGTGTAATATTTTAATGGTGACTGTAATATTTTTAATGATGTAATATTTTAATGGTGTAATATTTTAATGATGTAATATTTTAATGGTGTAATATTTAAATGATGTATTATTTTAATGGTGTAATATTTTAATGGT
>NC_079173.1:43521118-43541118 GCF_947568905.1 Ostrea edulis
TCGAAATTATTCTAATCATGACCCCTGCAGCTAAAATGGAGATTTTTTTAATGTGAAAAATCTTTAAAATTCTTCTCAAGAACAACATGATTAGTCTTATTGATATGGTAGCATTGTCAGGAGGGAAGGATGGAAACACAAAAGCAAATCAAACAATCTAGTTATATCCCACAATTCAAACAATCTAGTTATATCCCACAATTCAAACAATCTAGTTATATCCCACAATTCAAACAATCTTGTTATATCCCACAATTCAAACAATCTAGTTATATCCCACAATTCAAACAATCTAGTTTTATCCCACAATTCAAACAATCTAGTTATATCCCACAATTCAAACAATCTAGTTTTATCCCACAATTCAAACAATCTTGTTATATCCCACAATTCAAACAATCTAGTTATATCCCACAATTCTTGACATTTCTTGTATTAGTATGTGATAGGAAAACATTTTGATGTACATTATTGAGATCATACCTAGCATATAGATAGGTTTTCATATCAAAGTGAATAGTCACTTGCTGGTCGTATTGTCATGTGCATTTGTACCTGTTATTATACCCCCCGCAACAAGTTGTGGGGGGGGGGGGGTATACTGGAATCGGGTTGTCCGTCTGTCTGTCCGTCCGTCCGTCCGTCTGTAGACGCAATGGTTTCCGGACTCTAAAGCATTATCCTTTCCACCTACCGTCACCATATCATACATATGGACTACCCATGGGATGAAGATGTTCCCTATCGATTTTGGGGTCAAAAGGTCAAAGGTCAAGCGCACTGGACATCGAAGAAGCAATATGGTTTCCGGGCTCTAAAGCGTTATCCTTTCCACCTACAGTCACCATATCATACATATGGACTACCCATGGGATGAAGATGTTCACTATCGATTTTGGGGTCAAAAGGTCAAAGGTCAAGCACACTGGACATCGAAGTAGCAATATGGTTTCCGGGCTCTAAAGCCTTATCCTTTCCACCTACAGTCACCATATCATACATATGGACTACCCATGGGATGAAGATGTTCCCTATCGATTTTGGGGTCAAAAGGTCAAAGGTCAAGTGCACTGGACATCGAAGTAGCAATATGGTTTCCGGGCTCTAAAGCATTATCCTTTCCACCTACAGTCACCATATCATACATATGGACTACCCATGGGATGAAGATGTTCCCTATTGATTTTGGGGTCAAAAGGTCAAAGGTCAAGCGCACTGGACATCGAAGTAGCAATATGGTTTCCGGGCTCTAAAGCGTTATCCTTTCCACCTACAGTCACCATATCATACATATGGACTACCCATGGGATGAAGATGTTCCCTATCGATTTTGGGGTCAAAAGGTCAAAGGTCACGTGCACTGGACATCGAAGTAGCAATATGGTTCGGTTTGTCATGCCATTTGTTTTTTACACTCAGAAAAGAGGTAGTTTATACCTATTACCAACACCCTTTGGGAGATTGGGGTAAGCGGGGGGTATTCTTAGTGAGCATTGCTCACAGTACCTCTTGTTTAATCTGTGTGTTTCTGGTTGTAACTGTTGACATTCACGAAGTGTAAAGGTTGATGTTGTTAATATCAGTTATATATGAAAAATGTCCATTATCTACCATTCAGATGCCTGTGTTTTTTGTCTGCAGGAAAATCGAGAGCGTGGATGTGATGGATGCTGTCGGGAGCAATATCGTGGTCAGCACGAGGTCAGGGGAGGTCATGCGTATCCTTCCCCGAATGAATGAGGTAATGAATACTTCTAAACCATTTATCCGGGGATATAAGGGGAAGGGGGGGGGGGGGGGGATTGATTAAATCACTCAGGTGAGCTAATGTGCTTGGTTGTTATTTCTCATAATCTGTTAACATTTATAAATGATCAACTTTGAAAACATATGGCCACTTTGCATCATACTTTAAGAAATTTGGGAGAATACGGGATAAGGGGACTTTAGAATCTTGTGTGGCCTGGGCTATATCTTCTGAGGGTTTTGATATTCGACATGTAGATGGCTCATGTTGAAACCTTTCTTTTGATACGAAGACTTTTGATGTAGTGGTCTTGGACTCTGATCTACTTTTGGAAAACTTTAACCTGGGCTATATCTTTTGAACAAAGGGTAATAAAGCTTTAATATTTTACGTGTGAATGCCTCGGGATGAGACCTTTCATTTTTGACCTAGTGACCTTGATTTTGGACTTTGACCTACTTTTTAAAAACTTCAACCTTGGCTATATCTATTGAACCAAGGGGGATATGAATTTGATATTTCATATCCAGATGCCTCATGACCAGGCCTTTCTTATGGCATCAAAACTTTTTATCTAGTAACTTTGGACTTCGACCTACTTTTCAAAAATCTTTCAAACGAACTAAAGGGATGAGTTAAGTACAGTCATGCTTCCTGGCGAGCTATGTTGTCTTCTGACACAACTCTCTTAAATCATTCTGTTTACAGGAGATCAATGAGGAGTGGATCTCGGATAAGACGAGGTTTGCTTACGATGGTCTGAAGCGACAGCGACTGACGTTCCCCTACGTCAAGGACCAGTCGGGGAATCTCAAACAGACGAATTGGGAGGATGCGCTGATCACTGCTTCATCAATGGTAAGCTAGGGGGGAGGGTGTGTGTGTGTTAGATATGTCATAGGGGGAGGGGAGGGTGTGTGTGTGTTAGATATGTCATAGAGGGAGGGGAGGGTGTGTGTGTGTTAAATACATCATAGGGGGTGTGTGTGTGTGTGTGTGTTAAATACATCATAGGGGGAGGGGAGGGTGTGTGTGTGTTAAATACATCATAGGGGGAGGGTGTGTGTGTGTGTGTTAAATACATCATAGGGGTAGGGTGTGTGTGTGTGTTAGATACATCATAGGGGGAGGGTGTGTGTGTGTGTTAAATACATCATAGGGGGAGGGGAGGGTGTGTGTGTGTGTTAAATACATCATAGGGGGAGGGTGTGTGTGTGTTAAATACATCATAGGGGGAGGGTGTGTGTGTGTTAAATACATCATAGGGGGAGGGGAGGGTGTGTGTGTGTTAAATACATCATAGGGGAGGGTGTGTGTGTGTTAAATACATCATAGGGGGAGGGGAGGGTGTGTGTGTGTGTTAAATACATCATAGGGGGAGGGGAGGGTGTGTGTGTGTTAGATATGTCATAAGGGGAGGGGAGGGTGTGTGTGTGTTAGATACATCATAGGGGGAGGGGAGGGTGTGTGTGTGTGTTAGATACATCATAGGGGGAGGGTGTGTGTGTGTTAAATACATCATAGGGGGAGGGGAGGGTGTGTGTGTTAAATACATCATAGGGGGAGGGGAGGGTGTGTGTGTGTTAGATACATCATAGGGGGAGGGGAGGGTGTGTGTGTGTGTGTGTTAGATACATCATAGGGGGAGGGTGTGTGTGTGTGTGTGTGTGTTAAATACATCATAGGGGGAGGGGAGGGTGTGTGTGTGTGTTAAATACATCATAGGGGGAGGGGAGGGTGTGTGTGTGTTAGATACATCATAGGGGGAGGGTGTGTGTGTGTGTTAAATACATCATAGGGGGAGGGGAGGGTGTGTGTGTGTTAGATATGTCATAGGGGGAGGGTGTGTGTGTGTTAGATACATCATAGGGGGAGGGGAGGGTGTGTGTGTGTGTTAAATACATCATAGGGGGAGGGGAGGGTGTGTGTGTGTGTTAAATACATCATAGGGGGAGGGTGTGTGTGTGTGTTAAATACATCATAGGGGGAGGGTGTGTGTGTGTTAAATACATCATAGGGGGAGGGGAGGGTGTGTGTGTGTGTTAAATACATCATAGGGGGAGGGTGTGTGTGTGTGGTAGATACATCATAGGGGGAGGGTGTATGTGTGTGTTAAATATATCATAGGGGGAGGGGAGGGTGTGTGTGTGTGTTAGATACATCATAGGGGGAGGAGAGGGTGTGTGTGTGTTTATACATCATAGGGGGAGGGGAGGGTGTGTGTGTGTGGTAGATACATCAATTTCTTACCTTTAAAAGGACCATTATTTATACTGATAATGTATGCCTCAAGATAACATTAGAAATTCTAAATGATTTTTCATAATTTCTATCACTATCACTTTTAACATAGCATGGCAAGGGAGACACAAAATTAACAGCTCTGGTGAGGGGAGACACAAATTTAACATAGCTCTGGTGAGGGGTACAGATTTAACATATCTCTGGTGAGGGAGACACAAATTTAACATAGCATGGCAAGGGAGACACAAAGTTAACATAGCATGGCAAGGGAGACACAAAGTTAACAGCTCTGGTGAGGGAAACACAGGTTTAACATAGCTCTGGTGAGGGGGACAGATTTAACATAGCTCTGGTGAGGGGAGACACAGATTTAACATAGCTCTGGTGAGGGGGGGGGGGGGGAGACAAATTTAACATAGCTCTGGTGAGGGAGACACAAATTTAACATAGCTCTGGTGAGGGGGATAGATTTAACATAGCTCTGGTGAGGGAGACACAAATTTAACATAGCTCTGGTGAGGGAGACAGATTTAACATAGCTCTGGTGAGGGGGATAGATTTAACATAGTTCTGGTGAGGGGGGGGGGGGGGAGACACATATTTAACATAGTTCTGGTGAAGGGGTGGCAGACAGATTTAACATAACTCTGGTGAGGGAGATACAAATTTAACATAGCTCTGGTGAGGGGGGCAGTTTTAACATAGCTCTGGTGAGGGGGGGACACAAATTTAACATAGCTCTGGTGAGGGGGGGGGGGGGGGAGACAAATTTAACATAGCTCTGGTGAGGGAGACACAGATTTAACATAGCTCTGGTGAGGGAAGACACAGATTTAACATAGCTCTGGTGAGGGGGACAGATTTAACATAGCTCTGGTGAGGGAGACACAAATTTAACATAGCTCTGGTGAGGGAGACAGATTTAACATAGCTCTGGTGAGGGGGATAGATTTAACATAGTTCTGGTGAGGGGGGGGGAGACACATATTTAACATAGTTCTGGTGAAGGGGTGGCAGACAGATTTAACATAACTCTGGTGAGGGAGACACAAATTTAACATAGCATGGCAAGGGAGACACAAAGTTAACATAGCATGGCAAGGGAGACACAAAGTTAACAGCTCTGGTGAGGGAAACACAGGTTTAACATAGCTCTGGTGAGGGGGACAGATTTAACATAGCTCTGGTGAGGGGAGACACAGATTTAACATAGCTCTGGTGAGGGGGGGGGAGACAAATTTAACATAGCTCTTTTGAGGGGAGACACAAATTTAACATAGCTCTGGTGAGGGAGACAGATTTAACATAGCTCTGGTGAGGGGGGCAGTTTTAACATAGCTCTGGTGAGGGGGGGACACAAATTTAACATAGCTCTGGTGAGGGGGGGAGACAAATTTAACATAGCTCTGGTGAGGGAGACACAGATTTAACATAGCTCTGGTGAGGGAGACAGATTTAACATAGCTCTGGTGAGGGAAGACACAGATTTAACATAGCTCTGGTGAGGGGGACAGATTTAACATAGTTCTGGTGAGGGGGGCAGATTTAACATAGCTCTGGTGAGGGGGGGGGGGGGCAGATTTAACATAGTTCTGGTGAGGGGGGGGGAGACAAATTTAACATAGCTCTGGTGAGGGGGGGGGGGGAGACAAATTTAACATAGCTCTGGTGAGGGAGACAGATTTAACATAGCTCTGGTGAGGGGGACAGATTTAACATAGCTCTGGTGAGGGAGACACAAATTTAACATAGCTCTGGTGAGGGAGACAGATTTAACATAGCTCTGGTGAGGGGGACAGATTTAACATAGCTCTGGTGAGGGGGGGGGGGGGGCAGATTTAACATAGTTCTGGTGAGAGGGGGGGGGGGGGAGGGAGGGAGAGACAAATTTAACATAGCTCTGGTGAGGAGGGGGGAAGACAGATTTAACATAGCTCTGGTGAGGGAGACACAAATTTAACATAGCTCTGGTGAGGGAGACACAGATTTAACATAGCTCTGGTGAGGGAGACAGATTTAACATAACTCTGGTGAGAGACACAGATTTAACATAGCTCTGGTGAGGGGGACAGTTTTAACATAGCTCTGGTGAGGGAGACACAGATTTAACATAGCTCTGGTGAGGGAGACACAGATTTAACATAGCTCTGGTGAGGGAGACAGATTTAACATAACTCTGGTGAGAGACACAGATTTAACATAGCTCTGGTGAGGGGGACAGTTTTAACATAGCTTTGGTGAGGGAGACACAGATTTAACATAGCTCTGGTGAGGGAGACAGATTTAACATAACTCTGGTGAGGGAAGACACAGAT
This sequence comes from Ostrea edulis, assembly GCF_947568905.1. NCBI lineage: Eukaryota > Metazoa > Mollusca > Bivalvia > Ostreida > Ostreidae > Ostrea > Ostrea edulis. The sequence goes on from NC_079173.1 coordinate 43,527,425, forward strand.
TTAACATAGCTCTGGTGAGGGAGACACAAATTTAACATAGCTCTGGTGAGGGAGACACAAATTTAACATAACTCTGGTGAGGGGGGGGGGGGGGGGGGGGGGGTGAGGGAGACACAGATTTAACATTTTGCTTTCTCTTTATGTTTTACATGCATCTCTTCTGATTTGTAGATTCATAATTACGAAGGTGATCAGATCGCTGGTCTGGTGGGAGGACTTGTAGACGCTGAGTCTCTCATTGCCCTGAAGGATCTGCTTAACAAGCTCGGGAGCGAGTCATTGTGTAGTGAAGAAATCTTCCCCATGGATGGGGCCGGGTAGGTTGTCTGTTTATCAGCTCTTTGTAGTTAGGAAATCTTCCCCAGGGACGGGGTTGGGTAGGTTGTTAGTGTTGTGTTAAACTATTGATTAGCAGATGACATAGTACAGTATCAATATGCAGATTGGGCCTGCAGTTTTCAAATGATATCACGTGGAGTTGTGAAATATTCTTCTAACATTGTACATCAGAACTGTAGAATCATTTATTTACATGTATGTACATTTTCATTAGAGCTTGCTCTACTGACAAATAAACAATTAACATCGCAAGAAAGGGACACAACTTTGTAAAAGCATCCACTTGAAGGAGACGAGTTAATCTAAGTTTTTTCGCTTTCTCTAGGACTGACCTTCGCTCCAACTATCTGTTGAACACTGGGATAGCTGCAGTAGAGGAGGCGGACCTTGTTCTATTTATAGGAACCAATCCGAGACTGGAGGCCCCGCTTCTGAACACAAGGGTCAGGAAAAGGTCAGTTAGGTGTAACAACAAGGGTCAGGAAAAGGTCAGCGATATGCAGAGGTCAAATTTTTGTACACATCACTGAATGTCGCTTGCTACAATTTTAAATGCTACCTTTACCCTATTGATTGGGGGAAAATCGTGAACTTTTTTTGATATTGGGAATTTTTCAATGTTGAATTCTTCCAGCTTTGAAAAATTGCATACCTATATATAAATGATTGATTTTTGTAACTATCGCTTTGTTTTGCAAACTTGACACAAAATACTCTGAATTGTGCAACGTAGCATGTACATCAAATAGTGGACAGGGGTGTCAACATTACACAGTTCTAACAGGGTGTCAACATTACACAGTTCTAACAGGGGTGTCAACATTACACAGTTCTAACAGGGTGTCAACATTACACAGAGTTCTAACAGGGGTGTCAACATTACACAGAGTTCTAACAGGGTGTCAACATTACACAGAGTTCTAACAGGGTGTCAACATTACACAGAGTTCTAACAGGGTGTTAACATTACACAGTTCTAACAGGGTGTCAACATTACACACAGTTCTAACAGGGGTGTCAACATTACACAGAGTTCTAACAGGGTGTCAACATTACACAGAGTTCTAACAGGGTGTCAACATTACACAGAGTTCTAACAGGGTGTTAACATTACACAGTTCTAACAGGGTGTCAACATTACACACAGTTCTAACAGGGGTGTCAACATTACACAGTTCTAACAGGGTGTCAACATTACACAGAGTTCTAACAGGGGTGTCAACATTACACAGAGTTCTAACAGGGTGTCAACATTACACAGAGTTCTAACAGGGTGTCAACATTACACAGAGTTCTAACAGGGTGTTAACATTACACAGTTCTAACAGGGTGTCAACATTACACACAGTTCTAACAGGGGTGTCAACATTACACAGAGTTCTAACAGGGGTGTCAACATTACACAGTTCTAACAGGTGTCAACATTACACACTTCTAACAGTGTGTCAACATTACACAGTTCTAACAGGTGTCAACATTACACAGTTCTAACAGGGGTGTCAACATTACACAGAGTTCTAACAGGGGTGTCAACATTACACAGAGTTCTAACAGGGGTGTCAACATTACACAGAGTTCTAACAGGGGTGTCAACATTACACAGAGTTCTAACAGGGGTGTCAACATTACACAGAGTTCTAACAGGGGTGTCAACATTACACAGTTCTAACAGGGTGTCAACATTACACAGAGTTCTAACAGGGTGTCAACATTACACAGTTCTAACAGGGGTGTCAACATTACACACAGTTCTAACAGGGTGTCAACATTACACAGTTCTAACAGGGTGTCAACATTACACAGAGTTCTAACAGGGGTGTCAACATTACACAGAGTTCTAACGGGTGTCAACATTACACACAGTTCTAACAGGGTGTCAACATTACACAATTCTAACAGGGTGTCAACATTACACAGTTCTAACAGGGGTGTCAACATTACACAGAGTTCTAACAGGGTGTCAACATTACACAGTTCTAACAGGGATGTCAACATTACACAGAGTTATAACAGGGTGTCAACATTACACAGAGTTCTAACAGGGGTGTCAACATTACACGGAGTTCTAACAGGGGTGTCAACATTACACAGAGTTCTAACGGGTGTCAACATTACACACAGTTCTAACAGGGTGTCAACATTACACAGAGTTCTAACAGGGTGTCAACATTACACAGTTCTAACAGGTGTCAACATTACACAGAGTTCTAACAGGGGTGTCAACATTACACAGTTCTAACAGGGATGTCAACATTACACACAGTTCTAACAGGGGTGTCAACATTACATGGAGTTCTAACAGGGGTGTCAACATTACACTGTTCTAACAGGGGTGTCAACATTACACTGTTCTAACAGGGGTGTCAACATTACACTGTTCTAACAGGGTGTCAACATTACATGGAGTTCTAACAGGGGTGTCAACATTACACAGAGTTCTAACAGGGGTGTCAACATTACATGGAGTTCTAACAGGGGTGTCAACATTACACAGAGTTCTAACAGGGGTGTCAACATTACACGGAGTTCTAACAGGGGGCCGCTTCTGTGATTTTTCCTCTTTTCAGAATACACAATTTACACAAAGTTCTAATGTGCAGAAAGCATATATACAAAATTACATCCCAACGAAACAGTAAAATCTCAACAATCCACTAAACTACATCCCAACAAAACTGTAAAATCTCAACAATCCACTAAATTTCATCCCAACGAAACTGTCAAATCTCAACAATCCACAAAATTACATCCCAACGAAACTGTAAAATCTCAACAATCCACAAAAATTACATCTCAACGAAACTGTAAAATCTCAACAATCCACGAAAATTACATCTCAACGAAACTGTAAAATCTCAACAATCCACTAAACTACATCCCAACAAAACTGTAAAATCTCAACAATCCACTAAACTACATCCCAACAAAACTGTAAAATCTCAACAATCCACAAAATTACATCTCAACGAAACTGTAAAATCTCAACAATCCACTAAACTACATCTCAACGAAACTGTAAAATCTCAACAATCCACTAAACTACATCCCAACAACACTGTAAAATCTCAACAATCCACTAAACTACATCTCAACGAAACTGTAAAATCTCAACAATCCACTAAACTACATCCCAACAAAACTGTAAAATCTCAACAATCCACAAAATTACATCCCAACAAAACTGTAAAATCTCAACAATCCACAAAAATTACATCTCAACGAAACTGTAAAATCTGAACAATCTACTAAACTACATCCCAACAAAACTGTAAAATCTCAACAATCCACTAAACTACATCCCAACAAAACTGTAAAATCTCAACAATCCACAAAATTACATCTCAACGAAACAGTAAAATCTCAACAATCCACTAAACTACATCCCAACGAAACTGTAAAATCTCAACAATCCACAAAATTACATCGCAACAAAACTGTAAAATCTCAACAATCCACTAAAATTTCATCCCAACAAAACTGTAAAATCTCAACAATCCACTAAAATTACATCTCAACAAAACTTTAAAATCTCAACAATCTATGAAAATTACATCTCAACGAAACTGTAAAATCTCAACAATCCACTAAACTACATCTCAACGAAACTGTCAAATCTCAACAATCCACAAAATTACATCCCAACAAAACTGTAAAATCTCAACAATCCACAAAATTACATCTCAACAAAACTGTAAAATCTCAACAATCTACGAAAATTACATCTCAACGAAACTGTAAAATCTCAACAATCCACTAAACTACATCTCAACGAAACTGTAAAATCTCAACAATCCACTAAACTACATCCCAACAAAACTGTAAAATCTCAACAATCCACTAAACTACATCCCAACAAAACTGTCAAATCTCAACAATCCACAAAATTACATCCCAACAAAACTGTAAAATCTCAACAATCCACAAAATTACATCTCAACAAAACTGTAAAATCTCAACAATCTACGAAAATTACATCTCAACGAAACTGTAAAATCTCAACAATCCACTAAACTACATCTCAACGAAACTGTAAAATCTCAAAAAAACTGTAAAATCTCAAAAATCCACTAAACTACATCCCAACAAAACTGTAAAATCTCAACAATCCACTAAACTACATCCCAACAAAACTGTAAAATCTCAACAATCCACAAAACTACATCCCAACAAAACTGTAAAATCTCAACAATCCACTAAATTACATCCCAACAAAACTGTAAAATCTCAACAATCCACAAAATTACATCTCAACAAAACTGTAAAATCTCAACAATCTACGAAAATTACATCTCAACGAAACTGTAAAATCTCAACAATCCACTAAACTACATCTCAACGAAACTGTAAAATCTCAAAAAAACTGTAAAATCTCAAAAATCCACTAAACTACATCCCAACAAAACTGTAAAATCTCAACAATCCACTAAACTACATCTCAACGAAACTGTAAAATCTCAACAATCCACTAAACTACATCCCAACAAAACTGTAAAATCTCAACAATCCACTAAACTACATCCCAACAAAACTGTCAAATCTCAACAATCCACAAAATTACATCCCAACAAAACTGTAAAATCTCAACAATCCACAAAATTACATCTCAACAAAACTGTAAAATCTCAACAATCTACGAAAATTACATCTCAACGAAACTGTAAAATCTCAACAATCCACTAAACTACATCTCAACGAAACTGTAAAATCTCAAAAAAACTGTAAAATCTCAAAAATCCACTAAACTACATCCGAACAAAACTGTAAAATCTCAACAATCCACTAAACTACATCCCAACAAAACTGTAAAATCTCAACAATCCACAAAACTACATCCCAACAAAACTGTAAAATCTCAACAATCCACTAAACTACATCCCAACAAAACTGTAAAATCTCAACAATCCACGAAAATTACATCTCAACGAAACTGTAAAATCTCAACAATCCACAAAAATTACATCTCAACGAAACTGTAAAATCTCAACAATCCACAAAAATTACATCTCAACTAAACTGTAAAATCTCAACAATCCACTAAACTACATCCCAACAAAACTGTAAAATCTCAACAATCCACAAAATACATCCCAACGAAACTGTAAAATCTCAACAATCCAGGAAAATTGAACCCCTTGAATTTATATGATTATACAGTATGTAAGAATTTATATGATTATACAGTATGTAAGAATTTATATGATTATACAGTATGTAGGGAAAAATCAGAACATTTGAAATGTCATTTCTGTAAAATTGAGTTAATTTTAACTGTTGACTCGAGAACTATGTGTAGGAGAATCTTCTTTATTTTGTAGTTGGATTTACAATGACCTTCAAGTTGCCCTCGTAGGGTCAAAGGTAGACTTGACTTACGAATATGATGTGAGTATATTTATATTGGGTCAGTTGTAGAGTACTCATTCAGATAAGCTGTGTGTTTCATTACAGTTGTAGAGTACTCATTCAGATAAGCTGTGTGTTTCATTACAGTTGTAGAGTACTCATTCAGATAAGCTGTGTGTTTCATTACAGTTGTAGAGTAGTCATTCAGATAAGCTGTGTGTTTCATTACAGTTGTAGAGTAGTCATTCAGATAAGCTGTGTGTTTCATTACAGTTGTAGAGTAGTCATTCAGATAAGCTGTGTGTTTCATTACAGTTGTAGAGTAGTCATTCAGATAAGCTGTGTGTTTCATTACAGTTGTAGAGTAGTCATTCAGATAAGCTGTGTGTTTCATTACAGTTGTAGAGTAGTCATTCAGATAAGCTGTGTGTTTCATTACAGTTGTAGAGTACTCATTCAGATAAGCTGTGTGTTTCATTACAGTTGTAGAGTAGTCATTCAGATAAGCTGTGTGTTTCATTACAGTTGTAGAGTAGTCATTCAGATAAGCTGTGTGTTTCATTACAGTTGTAGAGTACTCATTCAGATAAGCTGTGTGTTTCATTACAGTTGTAGAGTAGTCATTCAGATAAGCTGTGTGTTTCATTACAGTTGTAGAGTACTCATTCAGATAAGCTGTGTGTTTCATTACAGTTGTAGAGTACTCATTCAGATAAGCTGTGTGTTTCATTACAGTTGTAGAGTACTCATTCAGATAAGCTGTGTGTTTCATTACAGTTGTAGAGTACTCATTCAGATAAGCTGTGTGTTTCATTACAATGTTTATCATACTCTGACAGATAACATATATTACCCCGGTAACAGATAACATATATTACCTCGGGAACCCTAAACTGTTGCCAAACGCCCATGATGTATTTTGTAAATCCAAACTTATTAAAGTTTGGGGGGGGGGGGGGGGGGGGGGGGGGGGTAATTTAAAGTTTCGGGGGAATAATTCCTATGGTTTTTTTATTATGTTGCATATATAGAGATTTCTGCAAATTTAAATCCTCCATGAGCAAGGTAATGTTAATAACCATAAAGAATAGTAGCTCTCCAACATTGACATACATTGTAAAGTCCTTATAATAAACAATTATGTGTGTGTGTAGGGGTGAGTTTAGTGCATATATATCGATTAAATTACAACTGTGTTAACAATGTAAACCGCATTTCATCATACTGAATTTTCACAAACGTACAGAAGTGCTACATTGCTTAAAGGTGGCGTCAACCTTTGTAGATTTTAAATTTCAATATATAAGATGCAGTTAGGAAGAAATTCTCATTAATTTGGTGCTTTGTCATTTCCAGTACCTAGGAGACTCCACTGATGTTCTGAAGAAAATAGCTGATGGATCTCACCCCTTCTGTAAGGTAAGGATCTAGTGAAGATTACTGAAGGTAAGGACTGAGTGAAGATTGCTGAAGGTAAGGATCTAGTGAAGATTACTGAAGGTAAGGATCTAGTGAAGATTGCTGAAGGTAAGGACTAAGTGAAGATTACTGAAGGTAAGGATCTAGTGAAGATTGCTGAAGGTAAGGATCTAGTGAAGATTGCTGAAGGTAAGGACTAAGTGAAGATTACTGAAGGTAAGGATCTAGTGAAGATTGCTGAAGGTAAGGATCTAGTGAAGATTACTGAAGATAAGGACTGAGTGAAGATTACTGAAGGTAAGGACTGATTGAAGATTGCTGAAGGTAAGGACTAAGTGAAGATTGCTGAAGGTAAGGACTAAGTGAAGATTGCTAAAGGTTAGAATTTAGTGAGGATTACTGATGTTTTCATTCTCTGTATTAAGGTACATGTAATGGTACATTAAACAATTGACAAAATACAATTGACTATACTCACTAATTTAAGAAGAACATATAGTTGCTTGCTATCAAACCTTTGGGATGATTTTTAAATGTCCACGAAATTTGATGAGGCTGCATTATGTCCAAAATTACGTTCATTAACAATTTATACCGCACCAGCCGGCCATCTTGTGGAATGAAGACTAATTCTCTTTATAGACTCTGAACAAAGCGCGGCGCCCAATGGTGGTGGTGGGAAGCTCCACTCTACAGAGGACGGACTCCGCAGCCCTTCATGCGGCGGTGTCCACGATCGCTCAGACAGCTAGGGTACAGTCCGAGTGTGGAGATTCGTGGCGAGTCCTAAACATCCTCCACAGGGTAAGTGAAGAATTCTAAGATAGATAATCTGTCACTTATACAGATGTACAGTCTAGTTATACTATGTCACTTATAGAGATCTACAGTGTAGTTATAATCTGTCACTTATAGAGATGTACAGTGTAGTTATAATCTGTCACTTATAGAGATGTACAGTGTAGTTATAATCTGTCACTTATAGAGATGTACAGTGTAGTTATAATCTGTCACTTATAGAGATGTACAGTGTAGTTATAATCTGTCACTTATAGAAATGTACAGTGTAGTTATAATCTGTCACTTATAGAGGTGTACAGTGTAGTTATAATCTGTCACTTATAGAGATGTACAGTGTAGTTATAATCTGTCACTTATAGAGATGTACAGTGTAGTTATAATCTGTCACTTATAGAGATGTACAGTGTAGTTATAATCTGTCACTTATAGAGATGTACAGTGTAGTTATAATCTGTCACTTATAGAGGTGTACAGTGTAGTTATAATCTGTCACTTATAGAGATGTACAGTGTAGTTATAATCTGTCACTTATAGAGATGTACAGTGAAGGCTGTGGGGATAATTTGTCACTATTTTAGTTATGAGTATAATGTAAGAAGGCTGTGGGGAGAATTTGTCACTATTTTAGTTATGAGTGTAATGTAAGAAGGCTGCAGGGATAATTTGTCACTATTTTAGTTATGAGTATAATGTAAGAAGGCTGTGGGGATAATTTGTCACTATTTTAGTTATGAGTATAATGTAAGAAGGCTGTGAGGATAATTTGTCCCTATTTTAGTTATGAGTGTAATGTAAGAAGGCTGTGGGGAGAATTTGTCACTATTTTAGTTATGAGTATAATGTAAGAAGGCTGTGAGGATAATTTGTCACTATTTTAGTTATGAGTGTAATATAAGAAGACTGTGGGGATAATTTGTCCCTATTTTAGTTATGAGTGTAATGTAAGAAGGCTATGGGGAGAATTTGTCACTATTTTAGTTATGAGTATAATGTGAGAAGGCTGTAGGGATAATTTGTCACTATTTTAGTTATGAGTGTAATATAAGAAGACTGTGGGGATAATTTGTCCCTATTTTAGTTATGAGTATAATGTAAGAAGGCTGTGAGGATAATTTGTCCCTATTTTAGTTATGAGTATAATGTAAGAAGGCTGTGGATAATTTGTCCCTATTTTAGTTATGAGTATAATGTAAGAAGGCTGTGGATAATTTGTCACTATTTTAGTTATGAGTATAATGTAAGAAGGCTGTGGATAATTTGTCACTATTTTAGTTATGAGTGTAATGTAAGAAGGCTGTGAGGATAATTTGTCCCTATTTTAGTTATGAGGATAATGTAAGAAGGCTGTGGATAATTTGTCACTATTTTAGTTATGAGTGTAATGTAAGAAGGCTGTGAGGATAATTTGTCCCTATTTTAGTTATGAGTGTAATGTAAGAAGGCTGTGGAGATAATTTGTCACTATTTTAGTTATGAGTATAATGTAAGAAGGCTGTGGGGGATAATTTGTCCCTATTTTAGTTATGAGTATAATGTAAGAAGGCTGTGGGGATAATTTGTCACTATTTTAGTTATGAGTATAATGTAAGAAGGCTGTGGGGATAATTTGTCCCTATTTTAGTTATGAGTGTAATGTAAGAAGGCTGTGGATAATTTGTCACTATTTTAGTTATGAGTATAATGTAAGAAGGCTGTGGGGGAGAATTTGTCACTATTTTAGTTATGAGTATAATGTAAGAAGGCTGTGAGGATAATTTGTCACTATTTTAGTTATGGGGCATTTCTATGTACAACCCACAATAAGTCAGTCATACCATGAAGAAGAAATTGTTCAAATACATGTATATGTAATGAAATGAAAATCTGTTTTGAAATGTTTCTGTAGTTATTTGAACAACTCAAGAGATATATTGACAAGTCAAATGCAATGTTCAATAAACACATTACAAGGAACAATCTTAGTTTTACCTCAGACCTTAAGGCAAATATATTCAAACAATCTCTGCACATTTGAAGGTTGACGTGATTTTGTGTCATGCACTTTCATTTGTTTATAATAAGAAATCATCTTATGGGCGTGTCATGTGCCGGTGCACTTTATTTTTTATTTATTTTGGGACTCTATATATTGCACTTCAGTAGGTGTTGATAGCATTACATTCATGGTGTACCAAGCTGTTCAGCCTTTATTTCTTTAGGATCAATGTTACCCTGGTAAGCATTGTGACCCACAGACCTCTACTTTTTGTGGTTCATTTTTAAGGTCTTTTACTTGTTACTAATTTTAGGTAGCCAGTCAGGTGGCTGCTCTAGATCTGGGTTATAAGGCAGGTGTGGACTACATCAGGAAGAACCCTCCCAAAGTTCTCTTCCTCTTGGGGGCTGACGAGGGCGTCCTTACCCGAGAAGACCTCCCCAAGGACTGCTTCATCATCTACCAAGGTAGGTCTGTCTACGGATGAGAATGGACCACTCTTCACATTGTAACTGACCACTGGTGAACCGGGTGAAGGTCTCTTCTGTAATTTGACAGTGTGAATAAAGGTCCTAGATCTGTAAACTGACCACTGGAATAAAAGCCATTTATATAAAATAACCACTGGATAATGTTCCTATTTTTAAAATGACCATTGGAATAAGAGTCAATTTTGTAAAATGACCACTGGCTAATGGTTCTATCTGTAAACTGCATACAGGACAGTTTTGTAATCTGACCACTGGATACAGGACAGTTTTGTAATCTGACCACTGGGTACAGGACAGTTTTGTAATCTGACCACTGGGTACAGGGCAGTTTTGTAATCTGACCACTGGATACAGGACAGTTTTGTAATCTGACCACTGGATACAGGACAGTTTTGTAATCTGACCACTGGATACAGGACAGTTTTGTAATCTGACCACTCTCCTAAGCATGGTGTGATCATGTTTCTGTCAAAATTTGCGCAAGTGCGTAGTATATATGGAAATATTAACTGTAAGTTTACATCAGGTCACCATGGAGACAAAGGAGCCACCATGGCTGACGTTGTTTTCCCCGGAGCAGCTTACACAGAAAAAGATGCGACATATGTCAACACGGAGGGCCGTGCCCAGCAGACCAGACTCGCTGTGTCGCCCCCGGGCATGGCGAGGGAAGACTGGAAGATCATCCGAGCTCTGTCTGAGGTATGGAGTCTCTCTATGTGTTTTACGACCTATACACACCCCCAAAACTCGGTGCATGTAATATTTCTGTAATACCAGTACTCAGCTGATCCTTCAAACCCAGAGATCTTTAATGATAAACTTCTGTATCCTTGTAGGTCCTGGACCATCCCCTGCCATACGACACTCTGAATGAGGTCCGCAGCCGTCTGGAAGATGTGGCGCCGAGTCTCGCTCGATACGGAGAGGCAGAGGAGGCTAATTATTTTAAACAGGCAAACGAACTAGCTAAGGTGAGCTGTCCTAACTCTGTAATATATAGTAGCTTATACAAACAAACTAGCTAAGGTGAGCTGTCCTAACTCTGTAATAAATTGTAGCTTATTCAAACAAACTAGCTAAGGTGAGCTTAACAGTAGAAGCTTATACATATTGATATATTGGCTGTTCCTTAGTTCACCTGTCAAGTTCTATTTTTAGCTCACCTGAACTGAAGGCTCAAGTGAGATTTTCAGATCAAAACTTGTCCATTCTGTCATTGTTGATGTTGTCAACTTTTTACATGTTCACGTGACTCCAGGGCAGGACCAAACTTGGTACATGTATATAAATAGTGTTTATGTGTAGAAAGTCTAAATTACACGTTTGTTAGTGATATTGATTGTAACTGGATATTTAGAAGGAACAGGTAGCCTTTTTCCAACTTTGTGAATTTCAAGATCCCAGGGGTAGGAAATTTGGGTCCAGGGTAGAGCCAAAATTATCATAGTGATTATTGTGTTTATAATTTGAAAGATTTCTTGTTGCTGATGCTGTATATAAACTAAATGCATGTTCAGATGCACCAAAATTATGAATTTCGCTATGCCAGAGTTCTGATTGATTGATTGTATATTGTTTAATGTCTCGCTCGAGAATTTTTCACTCATATGGAGACATCACCATTGCCTGTGAAGTGCTGCAAAATTTAGGCCTATGCTCAGCGCTTATGGCCATTGAGCAGAGAGGGATCTTTATCGTGCCACACCTGCTGTGACATGGGGCCTTGGTTTATGGTCTCATCTTAAAGACCGCCCAAATTAGTTGCCTCTTACAACAAGTAAGGGGTACTGAGGACCTATTCTAACCCAGATCAGACTCTAGATCAGGTCCAAAATTGTCAAATATGATTAATGTACACAGAGTTTGACATGTACTTTTTTGAGCACTAGACCAGTCGGGCTACTTCAAATGATTATTACTAGACCTAACTTTATATCCACTAGCCCTGACCAACTTTTCAGAAAAAAACCCTGATAGTTTCTCCATGTTTAAATACTTCAACGTTAAGTTTGAACCAAAACGTATTTAATTGTCTCAAAAATATCTTAAGTCTCGTCATTCAATTTGATTTTCAAACACGTTTTCTGTTTCTTTAAATTTTACCCAGCACGGATATTCTTTAATCTATTTAGTATAAAATGACCTCATCTGGCTTTTTATTTCATTTACATTTCATAAGCCCTGCTTTGTTTCTTCTTAAACTTTTCTTTTTTCTCCTGGGACGTCTTTCCTTGAGGACGAGAAGTCGTATTAAAATATAGAGACATTCCTGCACATATGTCAACACCGATAAATAGTCGTTTACGACGTAATTTATTAACTTGATAAACACTTTATTATAGTCAATTCAAATAAATGTAAACTGTTTAAAATTAACATCGAGTAGATTTCGTAAAACATCACTACCGACCGCAACTTATTTATTAGAACTAAAAATAGAGATTATTCCATCACACGGTTCAAGATTGCTTGCAAATTCTTTACAGTTATTTTCTTTTTAGTTAAGAATAAAATATCTTACTGTTTAAAGTAAAGTTTCTTGTTTATTTTTAACACGACCAGTCGGACTAGTAAATCGACATTTTACCCGACCGGACCTATCATTTAGTAGACTCGGTCGGTCGGACGTGCCTTAGTGTCAAACCCTGGTACATATAACATATATTATGTAAAGTTAAGTCAGTGTGGACTCGTTCGGTGGTTGATTGGATATTATTTTACGTCTCTCTCGAGAATATTTCACTCATATGGAGACGTCACCACTGCCGGTGAAGGGCTGTAAAATTTAGGCCTATGCTCGGCGCTTAAGGCCATTGAGCAGGGAGGGATCTTTATCGTGCCACACTTGCTGCGACACGGGACATCGGTTTTTGCTGTCTCATCCGAAGGACTGCCCCATTTAGTCGCCTCTTACGACAAGCAAAGGGGGTACTGAGGACCTATTCTAACCCGGATCCCCATGGGATGGTTCGGTGTTTGAAGAACGCATCTTGTTTTATACTGCTGATTAATATAAGATTTTAGCTTAGATATGCAGAACTACAGTGGAACCCCGTTATTACGTTCCCCCTTTAATACGTTAGTCCGCATATTACGTTGGAATTTCAAAGCACAAAACCATTTCTTAACAAACCTATATAAAATAGACCTCGTTATTACGTTGTCCTAAGATGCCGGGACTCGGTATTACGTTGTAAAAATTCCAACGAAAACGTACTAAACCCCTAATTATTCAATAGTGATTCTCAACCGTGACATGTAGTAGAAAGTGTCAGATATCAGATGATCTCTGTGATGTGGAAATTGTTAGATATCAGACGGTC
>NC_079173.1:43546118-43563618 GCF_947568905.1 Ostrea edulis
GAACTCAGCCTATTTAAATCACAAGGGTTCAGCCCGTTTCTACCCGAACTCTGCGATACCATAAGTAAAGGGCATCACAGAGTTTGGGCCCAAAACGAGCTTAGCCCCATTGTTTTAAATACCAGATCTTCCTTCTTATTTGCGACTGATTATGAGTGGCATTTTTTCACACAGACACCAAATTATTTATTAACATTTAAAATTATCATTTATTTTCTTTCGCATAGCAAATACTCTTTGATTTGTTTTTTAACAAATTCAATGCAATACCCAGAATATAGTCCTGAAGTTAATGTCTTTCCCACCCACCACTCCCAAATTAAGTATAGGCAACAATTACATGTGTGTTATTTTCTTAATTTAATCTGGTTCCAAAAGTGAGAGAGAAGGGCTAGTTTGAAAGACATACCTCATGCACATAATCATATCAGAACTATTCTATGTTCTAGTTACTACCGGTAATTTATTTCAGTTTCAATACAGCTGCGCAATTTCTTGATTCACATTTTCCTGAATAGGTTTATTATAGAATCTTTGAAATGTGTTTGCAGATTTCTAGTTTGCTTGTTTCATTATTTGACTGATTGAGAGTCCAAACTTGTTAGCCTTTGAGGTAATGGCTCCTCCAGTAGAGTGTGCTTTTAAAAAAGAAATATCAAGTCCTGCAGGAAAAGCATGTTTTTCAACCATGATGCAATTATGCATGTTTTGACAGCTTTATGAGGTTTAATGTGACTAATAAGGAACTGGGTTTCCTCACCTCTAATTATATTAGTCCTGTCAAGATAATACAGTATGAATTTCTCTGGACTAAGTTTTTCATTGTCACTGTCTGCAAATGATAAAACTAAAGGACCGTCATTAACTTTCCTTGTTTTATTAAGTCCTGTCAAAGTAAATGTAATTTGACCCGGAATTACTTCATACTTGCATGGACCTTGTGTCAATTTTGTGAAGTTCAGATGACCTTGAAGCTGAGGTCAAGGCCATCAGTGTCACTACTTTGTAGGAAAGTACCTTAAGGGCCAAGGACCTGTTCTGACCTATTTTATTTAAGTGCTTCATCACTTGATATACATCCCAGGTTTCATTGTATCTAGGTAAAGGTGGTTTCGAATTAAACATCCGTCATAACTTGTTTGATTATGTTAGCTTGTCCCTCAGATTTCTGGATGAAAAGCAGATATGGCTGATCTGAAGCTGTTAGTGCCTAGATATATACCATCTTATACTTAATCCATCTACATGTACTTGTTCTTCGTCTTCTTTCAACTATAGTTCAGCTGGACTTTATGTCAACATCCAGCTGGACATGTCATTACTGGTGATGTTGATATATAGTCCAGCTGGACATGTCATTACTGGTGATGTTGATATATAGTCCAGCTGGACATGTCATTACTGGTGATGTTGATACATAGTCCAGCTGGACATGTCATTACTGGTGATGTTGATATATAGTCCAGCTGGACATGTCATTACTGGTGATGTTGATACATAGTCCAGCTGGACATGTCATTACTGGTGATGTTGATATATAGTCCAGCTGGACATGTCATTACTGGTGATGTTGATATATAATCCAGCTGGACATGTCATTACTGGTGATGTTGATATTTTGTCCAGCTGGACATGTCATTACTGGTGATGTTGATACATAGTCCAGCTGGACATGTTATTACTGGTGATGTTGATATATAGTCCAGCTGGACATGTCATTACTGGTGATGTTGATACATAGTCCAGCTGGACATGTCATTACTGGTGATGTTGATACATAGTCCAGCTGGACATGTCATTACTGGTGATGTTGATATATAGTCCAGCTGGACACGTCATTACTGGTGATGTTGATATTTTGTTCAGCTGGACACGTCATTACTGGTGATGTTGATACATAGTCCAGCTGGACATGTCATTACTGGTGATGTTGATACATAGTCCAGCTGGACATGTCATTACTGGTGATGTTGATACATAGTCCAGCTGGACATGTCATTACTGGTGATGTTGATATTTTGTCCAGCTGGACATGTCATTACTGGTGATGTTGATACATAGTCCAGCTGGACATGTCGTTACTGATGTTGATATATAGTCCAGCTGGACATGTCATTACTGGTGATGTTGATATATAGTCCAGCTGGACATGTCATTACTGGTGATGTTGATATATAGTCCAGCTGGACATGTCATTACTGGTGATGTTGATACATAGTCCAGCTGGACATGTCATTACTGGTGATGTTGATATATAATCCAGCTGGACATGTCATTACTGGTGATGTTGATATTTTGTCCAGCTGGACATGTCATTACTGGTGATGTTGATACATAGTCCAACTGGACATGTTATTACTGGTGATGTTGATATATAATCCAGCTGGACATGTCATTACTGGTGATGTTGATATAGTCCAGCTGGACATGTCATTACTGGTGATGTTGATATATAGTCCAGCTGGACATGTCATTACTGGTGATGTTGATATAGTCCAGCTGGACATGTCGTTACTGGTGATGTTGATATTTTGTTCAGCTGGACATGTCATTACTGGTGATGTTGATATATAGTCCAGCTGGACATGTCATTACTGGTGATGTTGATATAGTTGGAAATGAGGACCTCTAATGACTTATTCTAAAAGGTCCTAAATACAGAGAACCTCGGTCTTTCAATTGGCGACAGCTCTTCATCTCTTAGACTATTTGAATTTATTTCGAGTATTATGCCAGACGATGGGCTAATTATGAAAAAGAAGTTGATACATTGTCAGAATGGATTAGAAGTATAAGAGGAATATTAAAATCTGACATACTAAAACAAAAGTATGTACCATCTATCATTCTGTGTTTAGTAAACCAGAAGTGATAAAAGAATTATATAGGTTACATGAGGAATACATGTATGTTTTGGTTTCAGCTGACAAACCTTGTAACAAAATTGTCTTTGTAGGGTTCATTATTACAACTGTATTTTAAACAAACTCGGCATTAATTCCACTTTTAGTTATCGTACTTATACTCCAACTGCACTTTCAAAAGATGAAATTCTTCAAAACCCTGCTTCACCTTTAGACACGTTTAATATCCCAGTCCATGAATAGGTCACACGGAGAACACATATACTATACAAGTTAAATAATGCACAGTTTGACATTACACATGTTGTAGAGGACTATGAAAAGCAAGTAGTCCCGGCAAGAGTTATCTTTTGACTTCTCTTATATTGAGTTATCTCTCTTTGGATATTGTTTCGTTATGAACCGCCATATATTTTGGTTACACGTTTTTCTGACCTCGTGTTCAATATCGCAAATTGTGGCCCATCACAGTGTAAGTAGTTGAATATTCTGTTTTATCTAGTCATAGTATTAACTGGAAAGTTTGTATTGTACATTTTGTATGTAGTAGCTTATCTAGGTGGACTATTAAGTGACCGTGCTGAATGTACGATGTGCCACGTGTTTCACATATTGAACGTTTGCTATCATTTTGTAAAATGAGTAGTTATGTGATGCAATAATTATTTTCTATGAGTGTGGTATTGTGTTCTGCACTGTAATCAAAGACAATAGTATAAATTTTGGAATTGCTAGTGAATTAGAATGTGGCCTTGTTCAAAATTTAAAACTATGGAAAACAGTTTGTGTCATAATTCATTCTTTAATTATGTTGTGTGTCTATTTATGGAACGCATGTTTGGACATCAATTGTAATTGAACTTTTTGTATCTTTTACAGCTTTTTACCATCAACATCATTGTGTTATCATAATAAATTCAACTGAAACACTTTGATCTGGTTAACTTACTGACGTTGGGACAGTACAATTATTCCAATAAATAATTGTGTCTCCATCACGGGGTGGAGTGTAGTCGAATTAGTAAATAGACGGGTCGTGCGTAGTAACCATGACTTTGCGCACGAGCGGGTTTCCCACACTGAGGCACTCACTCGAAGTCAAACCATGTAACCATTAACACGTATTGTATTTTCCCATGAACTACCTGTGTGTCAGTTATGTCCAACATGCCTGTGTTGAACCTCTGCCATATGTATGTATGTATGCTTTGCATCAAATGCTATGCTACTATTTACTAAATAGTAGCTACATGTTCATATACCCTCGCTTTGCAATTGCTTGACATTTTAACACAGAATGTCTCCCTCACGGATGTAGTATACCTAACTAACATATTTTTTATAATAACAACTAATTTGTAGTCCCTAGTAGGTCGCCAACACATTGTCTTTAGAATTACACAACTACATGTTTTACATGAAGATGTTCATCTCTCAATATTGTTTGTTAGTAAGGTTTGTTTTGGGTAGTGTATGGGATTTGTAGAAAAACAATGACTCATTAGAACAATGAACAATGTTAGGAAAACTGTTAAAAGTACTGTTATTGAAAACTATATATCTTTAGGGGTTTAATTGAACAGATAAGAAGAGATGAATATTTTTGATTTGCATGAAATGTTTCGGTACTTATTATTATCACTTTACGCCAACCTTTGACAATTCATTTACGATGAAGAAACCACGATCAATTTACCTTCTATATATATGCAGATTGACACGATACTCGGGTGACCATTCAGGCCTATGAGTTTATTGTTTCCTTTGAAATAATTTATACACTCTCATGTTCAGTTGTAAATTACTGTACTATGTGTTGGTGCCTAGTATAGATTGTAAATTACTGGACTATGTGTTGGTCTCTAGTATAGATTGTAAATTACTGTACTATGTGTTGATCCCTAGTAGAGATTGTAAATTACTGTACTATGTGTTGGTCCCTAGTAGAGATTGTAAATTACTGTACTATGTGTTGGTCTCTAGTATAGATTGTAAATTACTGTACTATGTGTTGGTCCCTAGTAGATATTGTAAATTACTGTACTGCGTGTTAGTCCCTAGTATAGATTGTAAATTACTGTACTATGTGTTGGTCCCTGGTATAGATTGTAAATTACTGTACTATGTGTTGGTCCCTGGTATAGATTGTAAATTACTGTACTATGTGTTGGTCTCTGGTATAGATTGTAAATTACTGTACTATGTGTTGGTCCCTAGTATAGATTGTAAATTACTGTACTATGTGTTGGTCCCTAGTATAGATTGTAAATTACTGTACTATGTGTTGGTCATTAGTAGAGATTGTAAATTACTGTACTATGTGTTGGTCCCTAGTAGAGATTGTAAATTACTGTACTGCGTGTTAATCCCAAGTATAGATTGTAAATTACTGTATTGTGTGTTAGTCCCTAGTAGAAATTGTAAATTACTGTATTATGTGTTGGTCCCCAGTAGAAATTGTAAATTACTGTACTATGTGTTGGTCCCAGGTATAGATTGTAAATTACTGTACTATGTGTTGGTCCCTACTAGAGATTGTAAATTACTGTACTATGTGTTGGTCCCTACTAGAGATTGTAAATTACTGTACTATGTGTTGGTCCCTAGTAGAGATTGTAAATTACTGTACTATGTGTTGGTCCCTAGTAGATATTGTAAATTACTGTACTGCGTGTTAGTCCCTAGTATAGATTGTAAATTACTGTACTATGTGTTGGTCCCTGGTATAGATTGTAAATTACTGTACTATGTGTTGGTCCCTGGTATAGATTGTAAATTACTGTACTATATGTTGGTCCCTGGTATAGATTGTAAATTACTGTACTATGTGTTGGTCCCTAGTATAGATTGTAAATTACTGTACTATATGTTGGTCCCTGGTATAGATTGTAAATTACTGTACTATGTGTTGGTCCCTAGTATAGATTGTAAATTACTGTACTAGTGTTGGTCCCTAGTAGAGATTGTAAATTACTGTACTATGTGTTGGTCCCTAGTATAGATTGTAAATTACTGTAATATGTGTTGGTCATTAGTAGAGATTGTAAATTACTGTACTATGTGTTGGTCCCTAGTAGAGATTGTAAATTACTGTACTGCGTGTTAATCCCAAGTATAGATTGTAAATTACTGTATTGTGTGTTAGTCCCTAGTAGAAATTGTAAATTACTGTATTATGTGTTGGTCCCCAGTAGAAATTGTAAATTACTGTACTATGTGTTGGTCCCAGGTATAGATTGTAAATTACTGTACTATGTGTTGGTCCCTACTAGAGATTGTAAATTACTGTACTATGTGTTGGTCCCTACTAGAGATTGTAAATTACTGTACTATGTGTTGGTCCCTAGTAGAGATTGTAAATTACTGTACTATGTGTTGGTCCCTGGTATAGATTGTAAATTACTGTACTATGTGTTGGTCCCTAGTATAGATTGTAAATTACTGTACTATGTGTTGGTCCCTAGTAGGGATTGTAAATTACTGTACTATGTGTTGGTCCCTGGTATAGATTGTAAATTACTGTACTATGTGTTGGTCCCTGGTATAGATTGTAAATTACTGTACTATGTGTTGGTCCCTGGTATAGATTGTAAATTACTGTACTATGTGTTGGTCCCTGGTAGAGATTGTAAATTACTGTACTATGTGTTGGTCCCTACTAGAGATTGTAAATTACTGTACTATGTGTTGGTGCCTAGTATAGATTGTAAATTACTGTATTATGTGTTGGTCCCTAGTAGAGATTGTAAATTACTGTACTATGTGTTGGTCCCTAGTATAGATTGTAAATTACTGTACTATGTGTTGGTCCCTAGTATAGATTGTAAATTACTGTACTATGTGTTAGTCCCTAGTAGGGATTGTAAATTACTGTACTATGTGTTGGTCCCTGGTATAGATTGTAAATTACTGTACTATGTGTTGGTTCCTGGTATAGATTGTAAATTACTGTACTATGTGTTGGTCCCTGGTATAGATTGTAAATTACTGTACTATGTGTTGGTCCCTATTAGAGATTGTAAATTACTGTACTATGTGTTGGTCCCTAGTATAGATTGTAAATTACTGTACTATGTGGTGGTCCCTAGTAGAGATTGTAAATTACTGTACTATGTGTTGGTCCCTCCCTATTAGAGATTGTAAATTACTGTACTATGTGTTGGTCCCTAGTAGAGATGGTAAATTACTGTACTATGTGTTGGTCCCTACTAGAGATTGTAAATTACTGTACTGCGTGTTAGTCCCTAGTAGAAATTGTAAATTACTGTATTATGTGTTGGTCCCCAGTAGAAATTGTAAATTACTGTACTGCGTGTTAGTCCCTAGTAGAAATTGTAAATTACTGTATTATGTGTTGGTCCCCAGTAGAAATTGTAAATTACTGTACTATGTGTTGGTCCCTAGTAGAAATTGTAAATTACTGTATTATGTGTTGGTCCCCAGTAGAAATTGTAAATTACTGTACTGCGTGTTGGTCCCTAGTATAGATTGTAAATTACTGTATTATGTGTTGGTCCCTGGTATAGATTGTAAATTACTGTACTATGTGTTGGTCCCTGGTATAGATTGTAAATTACTGTACTATGTGTTGGTCCCTAGTAGAGATTGTAAATTACTGTACTATGTGTTGGTCCCTAGTATAGATTGTAAATCACTGTACTATGTGTTGGTCCCTGGTATAGATTGTAAATTACTGTACTATGTGTTGGTCCCTGGTATAGATTGTAAATTACTGTACTATGTGTTGGTCCCTAGTAGAAATTGTAAATTACTGTATTATGTGTTGGTCCCTGGTATAGATTGTAAATTACTGTACTATGTGTTGGTCCCTGGTATAGATTGTAAATTACTGTACTATGTGTTGGTCCCTAGTAGATATTGTAAATTACTGTACTATGTGTTGGTCCCTAGTAGAGATTGAACCCGCACTCGCCCAAACAGGGGCATCTTCAAGATGTGGTGAGAAGACTTGCTCAATTGTTGAAGTAATTTGACAGTGAAATCACCATGCAAGACCGTTCAAAGGCAATAATGGTGAATCGCCATAATTAAATACATTTGTGTATCAAATATCACTTGTGAAATCCGATGATGATGTTAACAAAAAGTCGCTGTACCGAGGAGCTGAAAGAAATCAGACTAAATCAACATGTCTCTCTTCAGGATGGGTGTAAATACCGACAGATATAAATTTATATTCACTTTTTAATCCTTTGATAAAAAAAAAACATAAAAAAAGTTTTAATGAATTTTGCTTATAATAATGATAATGAACATGAGCACAATAACACAGTGATGTGAACTGTTTATACATCTAATATACAGCATAAAATCCTTGACATATATTCCTGACTTTTGACATGAGACCTTTGCAACACATGCTCACCCAATTCCCTTGACACTGCTGTTGTTCAGCTGTTGTAAGTTTGACATTTTGTCAGTTTATTCCCATGAAAAATTTGACTTCATATTGTGTAGGCTAGCTCCAAAGGGTGACGACAAAGTATTATTTGATTTCATACAACATTGGGATACCTCAACACCAATACGATTGATATGACATTGCTGTTCTGCTGGTTAAGGTCATAGGTCACAGAACATGGTATGAAATGAAAGGTCTTACCATAATAAATATTTATACAGAAAAGCAACACTCTACCTTAAGTGATTTTCATTTCCTGTAACTTTGAAACATATGAGAAACTTATTTACAAATCAAAAATATATCATGAGGTTTCGATGTAACTGTAAACATTTCTGGCCCAGTGGTTCTTGAGGATATTTTACTTTTAAATTTCCCCATTATTTACCTGAATATAAATATTTGACCCTCTATTGTGTAACAATCCTATCCCTGGGGACAGAATTTGGAAACAAACATGCATCTTCACTATCTCAGGGAGTCTTCGTGAAAATTTCCACGTTTCTAGCCCAAATATTCTTGAAATGGTCCCACCCTATTTTTGTCTCTCCTTGATCACTTCCCCTTTGAAGGGAACAAAACCCTTCATTTGAACAAAATTAAATTCTCTTTACTCAAGAATGATTTGTACAAAGTTTGATTGAAATTGATTCAGTGTTTCTGGAGATGAAAATGTGAAAAGTTCACGACCGTGACGACAACTACTGACGTCGGACAAATCTAGACCAGAAAAGCTCACTAGAACCTTTGGCTCAGGTGAGCTAAGATTGTTTAAATGCAAATATTGTTCAAAAATGTATAATCAGATGGTTTAACTCAACATAATCTTAATTTTGATTGGCATTGGATTGATCTGACGATGTTCGAGTTTTGGAATATTCAGTTTGTTGAACCTGACTCTGTAGAGTTCGAACTTCGGTTTGTACATTCTGTAATGAGGCTTGGAAATTTGTTTCAGTACTCTGTAAGGAAGCTTGGAGATTCCTCTCAGCATTCTGTAGCGAAGCTTGGAAATTAGTTTCAACATTCTGTAAGGAAGTTTGAAAGTTTCTCTCCACATTCCTTTCAACAGTCTGTAACGAAGCTTGGAAATTAGTTTCAACACTCTGTAACGAAGTCTGAAAATTTCCAATGGCTGCCAGAATCATGTCTAACGTTGCTTGAGGTGGAGTATTGGTCCTGTTTTGATCAAACAAAGAACTACAAGGTTTTAAACAAGAACCAGGAGGACACACACTGCGTAAGATTCTGTCAATAGGAGTCACTAGACAGGTCTTTTGTGGAAGGGACAGTCCAACTGCCATCCCGAGACAGCTGAGTATTTTATCAGGATTGATACAAAAGACAAACGAACCCGAGTCACCACACTCAAAAAACTGTCCCTGAGGAAAGTTTTGAATTTCAATTTGATCACACATAATAGCACTTCGTGAACTATCCGGGAGTTTCAGAGTATCACTTATTAATCGGACATGGACACCACTGTGGTAAAGATCGCCAATGGTTAATCCAGTTTCGACGCCATATTTTACTACACTGTCTAATTTGTCTGGAATTCGTTGGCAGATTCTATGCATGGGATCCGGATCAGACAGAGGTACAACTTCTCCCGAAAATACAGGGGGATTATCTGGGTCAAAACCTGCAATTAAAAATTGGTAAAAAGTTTAAGGAAATTGAACAAGAGGCCCATGGGCCACATCGCTCACCTGAGTCACCTTGGCCCATATCTGAAGACTTTCCATATATATTTGCATGTAAAACCTTAGTCCCTATCATGGCCCCAACTACTCCTGGAGGCCAAGACTTTTGTAAACTTGAATCTACACTATATCAGAAAGCTTTCATGTAAATGTCAACTTCTTTGGCCCAATGGTTCTTGAGAAGAAGATTTTTAAAGCTTTTCCTATATTTGTATGTAAAACTTTGACTCCCCCCCCCCCCCTCCAAACTTGTGGCCCCATCCTACCTCCGGGGGCCATGATTTGACCAAACTTGAATCTGCACTATCTCAGAAAGTTTTCATGTAAAAATCAGCTTTTCTGGCTCAGTGGTTCTTGAGAAGAAGATTTTTAAAGATTTTTCCTATATATTTGTATGTAAAACTTTGATGCCCTATTGTGGCCCCATCGAACCCCCGGAGCCCATGATTTGAACAAACTTGAATCTGCATTATGTCAGGAAGCTTTCATGTAAATCTCAGGTTTTCTGGCTCAGTGGTTCTTGAGAAGAATATTTTTAAAGTTTTTCCCTATATATTTGTGTGTAAAACTTTGATCCCCCTTGGGGCCCCATCCTATCCCCGGGAGCCATGATTTGAACAAACTTGAATCTGCACTATGTCAGAAAGTTTTCATGTAAAAATCAGCTTTTCTGGCTCAATGGTTCTTGAGAAGATTTTTAAAGATTTTTCCTATATATTTGTATGTAAAATTTTGATCCCCCTTGGGGCCCCATCCAACCCCCAGGGCCCATGATTTGAACAAACTTGAATCTGCATTATGTCAGGAAGCTTTCATGTAAATCTCAGCTTTTCTGGCTTAGTGGTTCTTGAGAAGAAGATTTTTAAAGTTTTTCCCTATATATTTGTATGTAAAACTTTGATCCCCCCCCCACTTGTGGCCCCATCCTACCCCCGGGGGCCATGATTTGAACAAATTTGAATCTGGACGATGTCAGAAAGTTTTCATGTAAAAATCAGCTTTTCTGGCTCAGTGGTTCTTGAGAAGAAGATTTTTAAAGATTTTTCCTATATATTTGTATGTAAGACTTTGACCCCCCCCCCCCTTGTGGCCCCATCCCACCTCCGAGGCCCATGATTTGAACAAACTTGAATCTGCATTATGTCAGGAAGCTTTCATGTAAATCTCAGGTTTTCTGGCTCAGTGGTTCTTGAGAAGAAGATTTTTAAAGTTTTTCCCTACATATTTGTGTGTAAAACTTTGACCCCCCTTGGGGCCCCATCCTATATCCGGGGGCCATGATTTGAACAAACTTGAATCTGCACTATGTCAGAAAGTTTTCATGTAAAAATCAGCTTTTCTGGCTCAGTGGTTCTTGAGAAGAGGATTTTTAAAGATTTTTCCTATATATTTGTATGTAAAACTTTGATCCCCTATTGTGGCCCCATCCAACCCCCGGGACCCATGATTTGAACAAACTTGAATCTGCATTATGTCAGGAAGCTGTCATGTAAATCTCAGGTTTTCTGGCTCAGTGGTTCTTGAGAAGAAGATTTTTAAAGTTTTTCCCTACATATATGTGTGTAAAACTTTGATCCCCCTTGGGGCCCCATCCTATATCCGGGGGCCATGATTTGAACAAACTTGAATCTGCACTATGTCAGAAAGTTTTCATGTAAAACTCAGCTTTTCTGGCTCAGTAGTTCTTGAGAAGAGGATTTTTAAATGACCCCACCCTATTTTTGCATTTTTGTGATTATCTCCCCTTTGAAAGGGACATGGCCCTTCATTTGAACAAACTTGAAAGCCCTTCACCCAAGGATGCTTTTGGCCATGTTTGGTTGAAATTGGCCCAGTGGTTCTGGAGAAGAAGTCGAAAATGTGAAAAGTTTACAGACGGACGACGGACAAAATGTGATCAGAAAAGCTCACTTAAACCTTCGGTTCAGGTGAGATAAATAGAAAGCCCATTGCTTATATAAGCCATCTCATTGGTCCTGGAACGTGGGGCCTCCTTAAACATAGTAGTATATATAGTGATCCTACAATACATACATGTATATATTTCTAAATATATAAAACAATATACTTACATGAACATGTTCAGAATTTATACAAGGATAGTTTTTATTGAAATTATACATTTGAATAACCTAACTTACATAGAATCCACATAATTATCCTGAAGAAGTTTACGGTCATAATGAAAATAAGAATATCAGCAATATTTGTCTATTCGAATACTTTTCAATTTCATTGGCTGGTTGTCCAGCTCAATAGGTTAGTGTGTCGATTGCTGAACTGTGGATCACGGGTTGAGTCCAGCAGAGGTTTTAATTCCCCCCCCCCCCCTCCCCCAGATTATACTTTACTAAAAGTGCATTTTTTCACTCAGAAAGTAAATTTGAAAATTTTCGATTTTAAAACAAAAACATTTTGTATATGAAATTGCTCTCATTGGTGTAACATTCATCCTTAACAGATAACTCATGCCTAAGGCTTCAAATTTTCTGCTGCTGTAAATAGGCAGTTGTTTAATAAAGGATGAATCTCTAGCGCTCTGGTCTGTCCCAATATTTTGTCGGAGAGCTAAAGGTCTGTAGGAAGCCTAGGATACTTGTCTCATATATTCAATATTAATCTGATCTGAATCAATTTACCCAGCTGCCAGACAGATTGACATTGAGCTGAAGTAGTTGTGAAGGTAGGAATGATAAATGATAATGAAAGATTATAGTCATTGGAATTTACATAGTGTTTGATAATATGGACACACAATAGTTGTCAACAGAAAGAATTACTTGTACATTGGATTTAAAATGACATTTTACCTGTGGAGTACAGTTGGTCTGATGACACAGTGCGTAATCTGAAGGTGTCTATCACTGGATCAAGTTTAATTAAAGCAGCATCAACATTAGGTTGTGGGGATGTAGCCTGTTGGAAACATTTGGGAAATTCTGCAGCAACACATGTTCCACACACTTTATATGTGTGAGCTGTCCTATCAAAGGCTTTTACTTCAATGCCTGGAGGAATTCCATTCGATTCCAATTCTTCTAGTTCTTTTGATGAAAATATAACATGCGCACATGTAATAAGACCAGTTTTATTATTGGGGAGATCCACAAATCCCCCAATACTTCCACACCCTGCACGGCAAATATATCCGCCAATTTCTAGAGATGCACCACTTCCAAGAACACTGTATCCCTCCTGGACATCCACTTCAAACTCCCCTAATTGTTTTGGAAATCTTTCCTCTCCAAAGGGAATATACCCTTTATGGAAACAAAACAGACTGATACACAGTTTCTATACAACTCTGTGCCTCCCTTTGGAATATCCAATTGATTTATATGGAGAGGCTGATATCATTGTGAGATTGGAGTGTTTCCTAAATAGTTCTCTTGCTTCACTTTCTGTAACTGTTGGCAATGGAGTTTTCTTTGAAACTGGAATTGATTTGAAGACATTCTCTGCTTCATCAGACAGATGTGCGAGATTATACAAGACAAGTTTGAATCCCATGATCTCATTTGGAATTCTATCGGTTATTTCTATACTTCCTTTGTATGACATGATCATCACCATACGGTTTAGAATTCCTTGCCCGCACTCCCAACAGAAAGACAGAACAATGGCATTGTTTTTAAGGTTTGGAAATTCTCTCAAAATCATTTGTCTCGATGTTTGTAGGATTGTGTCAATAATGAGAGGACTTACTCCTTTGGTATCTTTAAAGATTCTTTGTAATTGAATAACATGATTGAATACGTTTGTCCTTACAATCTCAAAGGGCAGTAGATAATTTTCGTTCTCCATTGCACATCGCATACTGTAATCAAGGATTCCTGGAAGTTCCTTTGGCTTGAACTCCAAAATAGCCTTTTTTGCATAGATGGCAAACAAAATGGAAGAAACACTGCCCCATTGTGTTGATCGTGTTTTACCGAGAACTTTCGCGCAGTCTTTCATCCATCCTAGAAAGTCATTGACTCTGCGCCCATCGAATGGTTCTATATACTGATTGAATGGCTTCATAGTGATACCAACATCAAGACCAACACAGTCTAAATAATCAAGGTTACAAAACAATTCGCCATAATCCTTGTTTATCGTTTCACTTTGACAGAGCCTACGAAATTTTGTTTCGATATTCAGAGAATTAACCAGCAAATCGATTCGGATATCAGCCTCCCCATTTTCTCTCAATTCTTCCAGTTTTTTGTTGAAAGTGATCACCTCATCTGTCATGTTGTAAGGATATTTCTTGGTTATCCCTACAACCAGTAAAATACACTGTTTATCTCGTGTTTAATAAATGCTAATGATTTAAACATTCAAAAGGCAATCAAAAGTGACAGTCAATATGATTATAGAGTGCGTGAGTTGTACAAGTCATCCGAGTTTCAAACACAAAAACCGTATATGCCTACAGGAAGTGTGAAATGTTGATGGTGCAAAGAGTGAACTTTTTAAACGTAGAGGATGGAACGACTTTTAGACTTTTTTGTTTATCATTGCAAATCATCTGGTCAGTAGCATACTTTGTGACGTTTACAGTCTTTTATCATTACAATGCTATTACGTTGATTCAGTGTGAGAGAGATAGAACTGTAGAGAGACATGGTCAATCATCTACAATGTTATATCATCCCACTGTCGGTCCGAGTTTGTCCTCCTCTTGTTTCTGTATCCTTCATAGAATTTATGAAATCGATCATTCTTATCATCACTCTTTCATTTAAACTGTGACTGTTAGGCCTAGTGCCACTTTGTTTTGCTATGTTTGCTTTGTATTTAAAATTTTTAAATATACAGTATTTATTTGATCATTTCATAGGAGATTATTCTTAAACATGTTAAACATTGAAGGTTCTTTCACAAGTTGACTTGCGTGATCCTATGCTGGGGCTGGAAATCTTCACTGAGAGGCCAGAACTTCAGATTTTGAAGAAATCTCCAACCAAGCATTACTTTACAGTATGTGGAGGATGTTTAGTTTAATTCTTTAGAACTTTTGAAGAAGAAACAAGAGGCCCAAGAGCCACATCGTTCACCTGAGTTACCTTGGCCAATATCTGAAAACTTTCCATATATGTTTGCATGTAAAACCTTAGTCTGTATTATGACCCCAACCTACCCCTGGAGGCCATGATTGAAAATTGAATCTGCACTATGTCAGGAAGCTTTCATGAAAATATCAGTTCCTCTGGCCCATTGGTTCTTGAGAGTATGATTTTAAAAGGTTTTTTTTCTATTTATTCCCGATTTCCCCATGTAAAACTTTGATCCTCTATTCTGGCCCCAACCTACCCCATGGGGCCATGATTTGAACAAACTTGAATCTGCACTATGTCAGGAAGCTGTCATGTAAATCTCGGTTCTTCTGGCTCATTGGTTGAATATTTTTAAAGGTTTTCCCTATATATTTCTTTGTAAAATTTTGGTTCCCTATTTTGGCCCCAACCTACTCTTGGGGGCCATGATTTGAAGAACCTTTAATGTGCACTATGTCAGGAAGCTGTCATGAAAATTTCAGCTCCTCTGGCCCAGTGGTTCTTGAGAAGAAGAGTTTTAAATGACCCCACCCTTTTTTGCATTTTTGAAATTATCTCCTCTTTGAAGGGGGGCATGGCCCTTCATTTGAATAAACTTGAAATTCCTTTACCCAAGGATGCTTTTGGCCAAGTTTGGTTATAATTGGCCCAGTGGTTCTTGAGAAAAATATGAAAACGTGAAAAATTTACAACGACGCCGACGAAGCCGACAACGGACAAATTTTGATCAGAAAAGTGTCACTGTTACGTTAATCAACAAACTTGATCATACAGTTTATGAAGATGTGTGCATGTTTATTCATCTATTTGTTAATTCAACTATCTGATTCGTCTACAATGAATCAATTGTCCAAGTGTTTTACCTTTTAAGAATGAAGTACTTACGTTTCGTTTTAGCTTTCTGTGTTTTTCCCAGTCTACTTGAAGAGTGTGGTTGTCTCTTGCCACGTGATGGAATGGCAGGCTCGTTGATGGTAGACCAGTTCCCTAAGAACGATAAAAAGAATAATTACATGTTTACTAAATTCTTCTTACTGTTTACCTGATCTAGATATACAAGTAGGGCCCACAGCGGGTGTGACAAGTTAATAGGGGATGCTTACTCCTCCTACACATCCTCGTACGCACCTGATTGAACAGTTTTCGTTAATTCGGGTCAACATTTTATTCACTCTGATCCAATGAAGTGTATTTCTTTTTTTATTTCATGCGAAGATTTGATTGGGCAAGGCTAGCAAGCTAGCGAAAATATTGCCCCATTTCCGAAAATTACGATATTTTCAATTTACATACTATGTTTGACATTTGATAGAACGTAGAGGTAGTAAAACACAATAAAATCTAAGTTCAATTTGGTAGAGGAGAGAAACAGTAATGCACAGTGCTATCTAAGTTCTAAGTACATGTACCAGTTAGCAGAAAGTAAATATCAGTGTTCAATAAAGAGAATTAAATATGGTAGTGTAATTCTGCATGTGTTTTTCATACATTAGTTGTGATTGTCTTACATTTATCCATGAAGAAGGATCCTCAGTAAATGAGTGTGGCTTGTCGATGTCTGATATTTTCTGCTTATTAATGAACGATACTCAACTTACCATGCTTACTGGTACCCTTCAATGGTTTTATTTCTTCCGATGGTATTTTTCCCTCATCAGAAATATCACCACTGCTAGTGTTCTCATGTTCTGATGAAAGCACAACATCTGTAACATCTAAGTTGGTTTCTCCAAATATTTTCAGTTTGGGTGCACTTGGTCCTGGATCCTTCAATAAGCAAACACATCATATCCATCACATACCACTGGGATCAGTATGTTGTAATCAATATTTACAATCACTCATCTTCACAAGCTAATGATTTCCCGTCTACTCCTCATTCCCACAAATCCTAGACACATTATGTCACTAATAATGTGGTCCATGTTTTTAATTCATCTCTATAATTTAGCCCATCGTGAACACCATTTTTACCCACTTCCGATCTTTTATACACGTAACTGTCATCAGATCAAACTAAAAAAGAATAAGAGCAAAAAAAGAGACCCATCGCTCACTTGAGTCACTTTGACCCCGCTCTTGTTCAGCTGTTATGATTTTTCTCTTTTTTGGGGTCAATTTTTACTTTAAATTGATGGAAACTTCTGACTCTATTATGTGGCCCTAACCTAGCCCAAAAGGGCCACAACATACCCAAACTTGAAATCACACAACATGGAGATGATTCGATACCAATGCAAAAATAATATGACCTTGTTATTCTGGAGAAGGTCAAGGTCACAAAGTCAAATATCATAGTATGAAATAATCGGCCTTACATAAGAAAATCATGTATAAAACATGAAAAATCCAATTTAAATACTTCAAGGAGTATCGGATAGGTCACAGGGCCAAAACAATTGTGGATACAATAAAGATTTTGTCACAAAGATTGCACCAATTAATTTTAGAGTCTTATCTGTCACCATT